>NC_068409.1:15521578-15524078 GCF_023724105.1 Carassius gibelio | reverse complement strand
ACACACACACACACACAATTCTGACACAGTCAACCACCAGATCCTCATGTCCATCCTCAGAAAGATGGCCATCTCTGGAACTGCACTCCTGTGGTTTTATATCCTACCTACTGGGGTTCCTCAAGGCTCAGTGCTTGGACCACTTCTCTTCTCCATCTACATGACGTCATTAGGATCTGTCATTCAGAAGCATGGCTTTTCTTATCACTGCTACGCTGATGACACCCAACTCTACTTCTCATTCCAACCAGATGACCCGACGGTAGCTGCTCGCATTTCAGCCTGTCTGCGTGACATTTCTATTTCTAAGATTAGACCCTTCCTGTCAGAGCAACCCACCCAACTTCTTGTCCAAGCTCTTGTTCTCTCCAGACCGGACTATTGTAATGCTCTCCTGGCCTTCCTGTATGTTTGATGCCGCTCACATGGAACTGATGCTTGCCTACAAAACAACCACTGGCACTGCACCAATATACCTAAACTCACTAGTTCAGACTTGTGCACCCTCTAGAAGCTTGTGTTTGGCAAGTGAACGACTCCTCATGGTGCCATCACAAAGAAGTATAAAATCACTAACGGACCTTTTCCTGGACTGTGCCCAGCTGGTGGAATGACCGGCCTATATCGGTCATTCCAATATCAGCGGAGTCTTTGATGAGACAAACTACAGGAGCGAGGTGAGCCGCCTGGCCGGGTGCTGCAGTGATAACAATCTCTCTCTGAACGTGGAGAAGACAAGGGGGATTGTTGTAGACTTCAGGAGAGCACACACTCAGCACGTTCCTCTGACCATCAACGGTGCGACTGTGGAGAGAGTGATCCTGGGTGTGCACATCACAGACCTCTCCTGGGCTGAAAACACCGCAGCACTGGCCAAGAAATCACAACAGCGTCTCTACTTCCTCCGCAAACTGAGGAGAGCCAGAGCCCCGGCCCCCATCATGTACACCTTCTACAGAGGGACCATCGAGAGCATCCTGGCGTGTGGTATGGTGCCTGCAACGCGTCCTGCCGAAAGACTTCTGCATCGCAGGTGATCACACCCACCCATCACACAGCTTCTTCAGCCTGCTGCCATCAGGGAGGAGACTGCGGAGTCTCCAGGCCAGGACCAGCAGACTGAAGGACAGCTTCATCCACCAGGCTGTCAGGAAGCTGAACTCCCTCCCGAACTTGCCACCCTTCCCCTCTTTTTCCCCATGCACCACTGAACTCTTCTATAGTTCATCTCATTTGTAAGTCACTTCGGATAAAAGCGCCTGCTAAATGACTAAATACGTACATGTAAATGTGTAGCGTGTGTATGAGTGTTTGAGTGTCAGTGATTGTGTGTGTCATGGCCACACTGGAGTGCACACTAGCATGATTCTCCAGCAGCAACACTCGTTGTAACTGCCAGCGTTAATGCAGGGAAGTGTATTTTGACATGGCTGACCTTTGGCTGCTACTTTTGACAATGTGCCTTATAACAACAGTAAAGATTGCATTTAAAGATGCGCTATTATAAATGGAAGAACATGTACAAGTATGTGAGCCACGAATTGTAGATCTGTCACCTTGTCACAGACCCTTCCCAGAGTATTTGGATCTTGTTTTCTTTGTAATGTCTTTCATATCCAAATAAAAGCAAAAGTGTGTGCAGTGTGTCTCTCGCCGTTGTTCTCCTCTCCATCTCTCTGCTGTTTGTTGTGACTGATCTGCTCCGGTTCTAATCTGGATCTGGAAACACATTCAGTGTGAACGCCAGCGTATCTTCTCATGATTGATAATAACCATACTCCAATAACCCCAGCAAGTTTTAAAGAGAAAAATTTTCCAATTAAAATCTCTAAAGCCACCAGACTGGAATTTGGAATTTACTATTGAGTTAGTTCTGGCTGCAGATAAAGTTTTAATAGTTGGTGATCCATGTTGATAATGAAAAAGATGCATTGGGATCAGCATTTATAGACATTCTGAACTCTATTGGTGTTAGACAACATGTTTCATGACCTACTCATTGTCGAAATCATACTCTAGATTTAATACTGTCACATGGAATTGATGTTGATAGTGTTGAAATTATTCAGCCAAGTGATGATATCTCAGATCATTATTTAGTTCTGTGCAAACTTCATATAGCCAAAATTGTAAATTCTACTTCTTGTTAAAAGTTTGGAAGAACCATCACTTCTACCACAAAAGACAGCTTTTTAAGTTATCTTCCTGATGTATCCAAATTCCTTAGCATATCCAAAACCTCAGAACAACTTGATGATGTAACAGAAACTATGGACTCTCTCTTTTCTAGCACTTTAAATACAGTTGCTCCTTTACGCTTAAGGAAGGTTAAGGAAAACAGTTTGACACCATGGTTTAATGAGCATACTTTACTTCTAAAATCGATACTATTAGAGATAAAATTGCAACCATTCAGCCGTCAGCTACAGTATCACATCAGACAGTGCACTATAGACCCCCTGAGGAACAGTTCCACTCATTCTCTACTATAGGAGAGGAA
>NC_068409.1:15504078-15516578 GCF_023724105.1 Carassius gibelio | reverse complement strand
TCGTCAGTAAAGCCGGTTCTCTAATCAGCGGTTAATTCCATCAGGTGCGTGATTTCACATAGAGCAGCTGTTACTACACAGAGCCGTTGTTAACTGAGAAGATGTACCAAAAAACGCTGAAAATGAAGTGGATTTGCGCATCTTCTCTATTAACAACAGCTCTGTGTAGTAACAGCTGCTCTATGTGAAATCACGCACCTGACGGAATTAACCACTGATTAGAGAACCGGTGTCCTGACATTTTATCCTACCCTGTCAGAGTTTCCTACCTGGGTTTACTGCGCACGCGCACATCAATATCGCGTCCGTTGTCTCATGCTAAACAACGATATTTAATGTATCTGCATTACTGTAACGGTAGGTTTAGGGTTGGGGTAGGTGTAGACTTTAATAAAAACGCAATCTAATTGGCAGAAAATAATATTTATTGTTGGTTTCCTGACGCTGTATCCCTTCTAGCTACAACCGCTAATATAACACATAATTACTGTATTTGCAGTACTGTAAGGGTATGATTAGGGTTGTGGTAGGTGTAGACGTTAATAAACCATAACTTTACAGTAGCATTTTTCGTTGTGGAATTGTACTACCCACTGTTTTAGTGGAAGGTAGGAAAATCTGACAGTGTAGGACAAATCGACAGAACACCAGCTTTACTGACGAGATGCGCTTAACGATCGGCCGATCGTGATCGGAGCACCCCTAACTGAATCAATCTAGCTCGAAAGGTTATAGAGTTTGTCTTAAATGTGCTGAGCTGATTAAAGTGTTTCACTGTTTGCTAAAGATTGATTGAGAGAATCAGTGAATCAGCAGTGAATCAGAAGTGAATCAGCAGTGAATCAGCAGTGAATCAGCAGTGAATCAGCAGTGAATCAAAAGTGAATCAGAAGTGAATCAGCAGTGAATCAGCAGTGAATCAGAAGTGAATCAGCAGTGAATCAGCAGTGAATCAGCAGTGAATCAGAAGTGAATAAGCAGTGAATCAGAAGTGAATAAGCAGTGAATCAGCAGTGAATCAGCAGTGAATAAGCAGTGAATCAGCAGTGAATAAGCAGTGAATCAGAAGTGAATCAGCAGTGAATAAGCAGTGAATAAGCAGTGAATCAGCAGTGAATAAGCAGTGAATCAGCAGTGAATAAGCAGTGAATCAGAAGTGAATAAGCAGTGAATCAGCAGTGAATCAGCAGTGAATCAGAAGTGAATAAGCAGTGAATCAGAAGTGAATCAGCAGTGAATCAGAAGTGAATCAGCAGTGAATCAGAAGTGAATCAGAAGTGAATCAGCAGTGAATCAGAAGTGAATCAGCAGTGAATCAGAAGTGAATAAGCAGTGAATCAGAAGTGAATAAGCAGTGAATCAGAAGTGAATCAGCAGTGAATCAGAAGTGAATAAGCAGTGAATCAGAAGTGAATAAGCAGTGAATCAGAAGTGAATCAGAAGTGAATAAGCAGTGAATCAGAAGTGAATAAGCAGTGAATCAGAAGTGAATAAGCAGTGAATCAGAAGTGATTCACATGAACGAACACAAACCACAGTCAACAGCTCGTAACTAAACACATCATCTGAAGGTCTTCCTGTGTTCTGCTCATCTGGTCTATCATTAATAAATAAATACAGAAGATATTTACTCATCCTATTGGTTCATTATTAAAAAATAAAATGAATTAATTGTGTTATTATAATTAAAATAAGAAAATTTAAATAATGGGTAATAATAGATTCTGATGGTATTGTTACGACCCTATCTGTCAAAATGAAGGACACTGTTAAAGTCTAACACATAATAGCTAGCTTACAAGAAGTATTACAACATTATCAACAATCCCATACATTACAATAATTTATAGCAATTCTACACACGTTTGTTCATATCATCGTAAAATCTAACTTTATTATCACCCAGCTATTACTACAGGAAACTAAGCTCAGGATTATCCATCAGAGATCAGGAGGAGTGTGTGTCTTCATCAGGTTTGTAGAAATGTAGCACTGCATCAGTGTCTCATCAATGGATGCTCTGCAGTGAATGGGTGCCGTCAGAATGAGAGTCTGATAAAAACATCACAATAATCCACAGCACTCCAGTCCATCAGTGAACATCTGGAGAAGACAAAACCTGAAACACATCCAGCATTAAGATGATTTTAACTCAAACACACAGAGTGGCACCCATTCACTGCAGAGCATCCATTGATGAGACACTGATGCAGTGCTACATTTCTACAAATCTGTTTCCATAAACACAAACTCATGCTGATCTCAGATGGATAATCCTGAGGGTGAGGAGATTTTGGCTGAACGGTTCCTTTAAAATGTAAAAAGACAAACGCATGACTAACAGTGCAGTCTTTGCTCTTGATGGAGTACAGTGTCTTACAGACAGAACTGAGGCCAAAGCTTCGGTCAAAGAAACAGCAAACGGTTTGTATTTCAGAACATTCTGGCGTGCGTCAGATCCTCGAATGCGTCTCGTTTACACGGAGGTACAGCACTGGAGCGCTTCGGGCCATCACGAGACCTTCCTCGAGATCTGTCCCGTCGAGAGGAGCACAACATCTGCTGCACATTAGGAGCCGCGACTGATCTCATATTTACTCTGTTTTCATCTTCCACCTCTAATCACGGCCGTCCAGGATCGGCTTTCTCAGAGAAACTGTTCCAAAGCTGAATCCAAATCTTATTTTAGCATGTTTATGAATCAAAGCGGAGCGGGGCTCAGAAACACAAGATCAGATCACTGTCGAGCCAAGAACCGAGTGTTTCCCAGAACACAACACCCTCAGCAGTGAAGAACCCAGCGGCCTGCGTCTGACACTCTTCTGGTCACTATAACCCTGAGGAGAAATACTCATCTGGGACGGGAAGATTCCCTGATTCCAGCAGTGCATTGGAAGTGTGTCTTGGATCACATAACAGCCAATCACAAAATATGCAATTCAGCTCCAGATAACACCTTATTTTCTAATTTCCCAAACCCCTCTTTTTTCCCTCCGAGACAGACTTAGCTCATTTACTTCCTAACCTTTCAGGTAAACGTACGTGTGGACTTATAAAGCAGCATACGACAGTAACAGCCAGTTCATTTAATTAGAACCACAGTAATACTATCCCTGCCATGGTTTAGAATAAATACATGAAAATATCCATAAAAACTAAAGGGTTTCAAATAGTTTCAGATATTTAAATGATCTCTTTCTTTTACACTGGACAAATAGAATTATATCAAATTAAATGTATGCAGTTTTGCTGAGAAGATAAACATATGTGAGCTATTTAGTGGAAACAGATAAACACATATTTATTGCAGTGTGTCTGATTCAGCGCGTCAAAAGGAAACATGCAAATCTGACTGTTTTCTCCTAGTTATGTCCTTCAGATATAGAGATAACTTTACACAGAAAGACATGCGGTTACACAGAAACTCTGTGACTAAAGCGTGCTTCTGTTTCCTGAACCGAACTGAACTCGGATCGCACTGCATTACAGGAGTGAATCACATCAGCTGCTTCATACGAGTCTTTAACTACAGTATCAGCCTTCAGTCCTCCAGATCTCTAGTGATTACACGTATTAGACGTTTAAAGCAGTCACAAATAATACATCTGTCATCATTCTCTCACATTATTCCAAACCTGTTTGACTTTCTTTCTTCTGCTGATCACAAAATAAAAGATAATGTGAGGAACGTCGGGAACCAAACAATACTGAACACAATGACTTGCATTAATGAACAAAACCAAACCAGAGAGACATTTCTCATAATGTCTTTCAGTGTTGAGAGACAGACAAACAGATCCGAACAACAGGAGAGAGAGTAAATAAAGACAGAATGAGTGAAGTGTCACTTTAATAGAGTTTTATTACACGGCTCTCCGGAAACCCTTTATCAGTTAATATTCCTCACATAATCATCCCTCTCTGCTCACACCAGAGCAAACTGATCATTAATCACAGTTCATCTTCATCTTCTTCATTCATCACTTGATCTGATCACAGTCAATACATCGAGTCAACGTTTACATCTCAGGTCCATTAACGAGTGTTTCTGCTTATTTATTCATTTAACACTGACGTCTGTTAGTGTATGTATGTATTCGCGTAATGTGTGTGTGTGTGTGTGTGTGTGTGTGTGAGAGAGAGTGTGTGTGTGTGTGTGTGTCTGTGTGTGTGTGTGTGTCTGTGTGTGTGTGTGTGTGTGTGTGTGTGTGAGAGAGAGTGTGTGTGTGTGTGTGTGTGTGTGTGTGTGTGTGAGAGTATGTGTGTCTCTGTGTGTGTGTGTGTGTGTGAGAGAGAGAGAGTGTGTGTGTGTGTGTGTGTGTGTGTGTGAGAGAGAGTGTGTGTGTGTGTGTGTGTGTGTGTGTGTGTGTGTGTGTGTGTGTGAGAGAGAGAGAGTGTGTGTGTGTGTGTGTGTGTGTGTGTGTGTGTCTGTGTGTGTGTGTGTGTGTGTGTGTGTGTGAGAGAGAGTGTGTGTGTGTGTGTGTGTGTGTGTGTGTGTGTGAGAGTATGTGTGTCTCTGTGTGTGTGTGTGTGTGTGAGAGAGAGAGAGTGTGTGTGTGTGTGTGTGTGTGTGTGTGAGAGAGAGTGTGTGTGTGTGTGTGTGTGTGTGTGTGTGTGTGTGTGTGTGTGTGAGAGAGAGAGAGTGTGTGTGTGTGTGTGTGTGTGTGAGTATGTGTGTCTCTGTGTGTGTGTGTGTGTGTGTGTGTGTGTGTGTGTCTGTGTGTGAGTATGTGTGTCTCTGTGTGTGTGTGTGTGTGTGTGTGTGTGTGTGTGTGTGTGTGTGTGTGTGTGTGTGTGTGTGTGTGTGTGTGTGTGTGTGAGTATGTGTGTCTCTGTGTGTGTCTCTGTGTGTGTGTGTGTGTGTGTGTGTGTGTGTGTGTGTGTGTGTGTGTGTGTGTGTGTGTGTGTGTCTCACCACTTCTCTGGTTCTCCCGCCGCTGTCTCTGTCTCTCGGTCTCGGTGTCGGTGTCTTCGCTCCTCCGGTCGCGTCTCTGCTAGATGAATCGATCAGACCGAGCGCTTTATTCCTCGTTTTCACCGTTTTCACGCTCCCTTTGAATAATAATGTTATATCGGCAGCCATGATTGACACGTCGCTGCTCTGACGTCATCCACCGGCGACGGGCTGTAGTACACTCAGCAGTCAGCATACTAACACTGTTTGCGCCAGAGTAAGTGAGAGTAAGAGTAGTATTCTACAGTCAAACCGAAATGTATCAAGACACATGTGTGAGACGCATTAAAGAAAAAACACACAAGGCAAACATAGTCAAGCTAAGTGGATGAATAATTATTGCCCCAAATTTATATCAGGTTTGCTGGTAGTTCACTGTATGAAGAATGTTTGGGTATAATATGTCACAGTTTACTGTATTTTGCTATCCTCAATTACATCTATGAACTATAGTGTCCTGCACCCACTAGTAAAAACAATATCATCAATTATATCTGGTGTCTGAATTATTTTGGTTTGACTGTGTCAGGGTTGGGATTAAAGAGATGTTAAAAGTATTCTCCTGTCCACCAATGCTTTAAAAGTTCTTACACCTCTGTATTTTTGTATTGTTTTCTTGAATAAACACCTAAACGTTTTAAATAAATATGTTTTACTGGAGATGCAAAACTGAAGTCTTGATTTCTAAAAAAAAAAAAAAGAAGAAGAAAATAAAGTTTATAATTAAAACATTTAAAAAAAAATAAAAAAATAAAAGTTTAATATTTTATATTATTTTTCTTCTTGGTCTTAAATCTTGATTTAAGAATCAATATCTTTTAGACTTCTGCGCTGTAAAACAACACAAATATAACAGCACTTTCTGCAGTGTTACAGAAGTTATTTTCCACTGTTTGTGTGCAAAATGCAAAACAGATTTATTTATTTTTACTTCAACTTTGAATTCACTGGGAACTAATTAAGATAAAATTAAGACAATGAGCAAAACTAGCTGGAAAAAATGAAAGATTAAAGGCATAAAGATCTCAATGATGCAGATGTTGTGTTTGTCAGATCATATGGATCTGTAATCATTAAAAGTCACACAGAAGAAGTAGAGAATGGAAATGTAAGCAAACATTAAAGATTAATGACTGCGGGTCATTAAGACAAGTCAAGTCACCTTTATTTATATAGTGCTTTAAACAAAATACATTGCGTCAAAGCGACTGAACAACATTCATAAGGAAAACCAACCCATTCTCACTCCAAAGGCGTCAAAAACCGAAGCATGGTCAAGCGCCCCTAGCGTCACTTTTATGACGCCAAATGTGCCTCTCGGCGTCGACTATCGAAGCACTACGACCTTCATTGCTTTCAGTGGGAAACTTTTGGCGTCAGAATTCGACACGAGGACATGAGATGTTTATCGCTATGAAATCACGTTCAAGAAGTCTCATTCAGCACACATCGCGCGATACTTGCTATCATTTCCACAGTTTGGGTGAGTAGTCGTATACACGCTCTTTTAATGCCTTTTATAAAATGTATTCTGTCTTCTTTATTAATCAGATTAGTGCCATATGTTTAATCGCTGTATTATGTCGGTCATCCGCGGCTGTCTTTGAGTTTCATTGCGTTTAAATAAATGAACACAGCTGCTAATTAGTGTGATTAAACTCTATCTGTCACGTGACGTGCCATAGACCTTCGATCCGTTTTATATTATTATTAATTTCAGGATCAATGATGTAAGTTGTATTTGTAGTAAAATCATGGTAATCACGACACAATAGTAATAAATGAAATGTGAAGTTAAAACACAGTAAATGGAACATTAGTAACTGTAACTGTAGTTTTACTATGATATATTAATAACCAATACAACAATACAATAATCACCAAACCAGCTATGTTTGTATCACTGTAATGTTAGTGTTTTTATGTGCTTTTATATGACAGAAATCACAGTAATCATGTGTTCTGTACCATGCTTTTAATACCTTTTAATGTGAACCCAAAAAAAAAAAAAAAATCAAATTAAAAATAAATAATAAAACATGTATTTTTCCATCTTGCAGTTCATTCATATCAGTTTATATATATATATATATATATATATATATATATATATATATATATATATATATATATATATATATATATATATATAATATTATATCTAAATATTTTGCTCACAGATCATTATTAACATTCTGTATATAATTCAATTTTATTTTCTCTCCCCTTTTTTATTATTTATATTTTTAGCTGAAAAGACGTAAAGGCAGTCAGCCCAGTGGTGTTTCTGGAGAGGGATTCCTTCAGAAATGGAGAAGACAGAAAGCTGCGGAGGCAGATATTTGCAGCAGTAAGTCTGTGATAGTTTGTCTCTTTTATCAAAAATTCCTGCTGTTATAATTTGTACAGCATTTGTTGTTTCTTAAACTGTTGCACTGTCCAAATACCCACACTTGCCATCTTTGCACTTGACCACTTGATTACTTATTTGAAGTCTTTCCTGTATTTGGCCTAGTGTTCGAGTGAGCATGATGACCACGAGTGTGTGTCAAACTTTTCATGACCTGATGACTGTGTTTCCCAATCCTGATCCTGGAGAACCCCAGCACTGCACGGTTTTGGCGTCTCTCTTATCTGCCTTGGAGTCTTCACTGATGAGCTGATGAGTTGAATCAGGTGTGTTTGATCAGGGAGACATCTCAAATGTGCAGTGTTGGGGTTCTCCAGGACCAGGATTGGGAGCCACTGCCTTATGGGACACTTATGTGTTTAAAGAGATTTTTAATAACTAATTATCAATATTTCACATACTGTACATTGGACAGCTTCCCATGACCTCTTGTGAGATCTCGGCAAAAAGTCTGACGATTTATTCCAAAACATGATGCATGATGGGATACACTAAGCTTTGTATAGCGCTCCAGAGCAGTATTGGAGAGGTTTAGTGTGTGTTAAGGACGCTGTGCTTTGGCATTATTAAGACAGTCTCGTTCACACACTGTCACGTACACACACTCTCAAGTGGCCAAGACTGCAAGTGTGGGTATCTGGACAGGGTCAAAGTCTTAAAAATGATCCCTAAACACAGTCGCACATCACAGTCTTAATAATCCAGTTTAACACTTGTATGATATTATACAAGCCCCAGGACGGTCTCATCTGACACTATCAAAGAATTCATATGACTATAGCTTGTTATTAATTACTTGCTTTCAATAATGGATGCATTTAACATTTAATTATACAGCATCTTTACAGAGGTGTAATGTACAAGTTGCACGTAATTAATAATATTTCCTTCCTTCTGTCTTACAGGATTTTTTCCAGATAATGCTGTTCTTCTTTTTCAGGTCTAAAATATCGAGCTCAACAGCTATTTTAAGAGCCAACCCTCACAAACCTTCCTAAAACCTAAAAGAGCTATTACTGAGTCTCAGCGAATCTTGCCATGATCAGCTCTTCCCAGGTACATTTGTTTAGAATATTTTTTAATAAACATTTACTCATCAAATGCTCTGGTCTGAATCTTACTTTAAATTAACTTAATTATGTTTAATGAGCAATATTATTTGCACACAGAGTAAGTAGAGATTATCTTGTTTCACAGATGAGAAGGAAGACCAAGGAAATGATTTGCTCAGGATGAGAAATGAAGACGGCCATCTTGTGCTCAAACAAACAGAAGTCCTCTGGTATGTGTGTGTTGAAGCAGTGCTGTGTTATACAACATTTTATGATGATCTCTCACAGAACTGGTCATGTCAGCCTTGATTTCGTTTTATACTATTACAATTACAGCATGTTAGCAAAGTGTGACTGGACATTTTTAATATTATGTTTTTAAAAACACACCACCTGTTTTAAGAGTAGACAAGTATCACGAAATTGGTTTAGTTGATATTAACACCAATTGACATTATTTCATTGTTTTGTAAATGTTATGTTATAAATTGTGAATTGATAGTTGATTGGTTTGAAGCCAGGCCTTACACTGCACAGACTAAAACACATTTGTGAGAGAAGTCAGGAACTTTGGAGAAAGATTCTAGAGGAAGAAAACACATTTACTGCAACAATAGATGAATTCTAGAGTCTCTGAGAACTACACATGCTAATGCAGTCTCATGAGCAAGTCCTTTGCCTCTGTAACTTTTTCTTAATTCTTGCAGAATTAGATTTTTATTGCAGTATTTTTATTGGTACAGATGATCTCATCAGCCAAATGAGGGGTTTTGACCAAGTGATGCTCTTGAAAGGAGTGAAAGAAGAGGATGTGCTAAATTGTCTTCAGAGAAAAAGCTTCTCAAAAGGTCTTAAAGCAGCTTGAAGAATGGTAAGTGTACAGTACTACAAGGGTCATAGTTACTCACCCTGCTAAAACCACACAGAACATAAGCTGCGCTCTCTGTCCATTAAACAACTTCATCTGGATTGTGTGTTTCACTTCAGGTCTGGGATGTTAGGACTGAGAGATCATCTGGCTGAGAACAAGCTACACCTCATCAGTGCTGGATATCAACCACAAACTGTTTCCAGACACGAGAGAAGAAGATCACGATGGGGAGATGAAACCAGTTTAGATGTGATGATGGGAATCATTATTTTCTGGAACAGTATCTCATGTCTTATATGTATCACATGATCTGTATCACAGTTGACTGGATGGGACTGTGACTTTTAAGGACATTTCATCACTCATCTGTGTGAACTGATTTATATATGAGGTTAATGTATCTTTGATGATAATTATTTTCATTGAATCTTATTTGTCTTGATGCTACTTTATCAACTTTATAGTCTATGCTTCAATAAAATGAAAATGGTGAATATTGTGTTCTGAAGATTCTTGGTAAATACATCATTTTACTAGGTAGGCTCATATGTGTTTATTTTAGACTTGGAAAAACGACATATTAATTATTGGGATTATTTTTTTATTTAAGACATAAACATTTTTGATCGGATTAATAACATCTGGGACATCAGTACACCAGAAAGTATTTTTTTATATTTTAGTAACAAATATGCACATTTTTTGTGAAATACAGGGAGTTACAAGATTAATTATTCCGCATTACAAGATGGTGCCATGGGCTTTATTGTTACAAACACTTAAGGGATAACTGAGAATGTAGCAGGAATGATCAACGTGGATCTTGTACTGCATTAAAACCAAGAGCACACACATTACTGATGTCCAGTACCTGAGGAGCAAGATACGGGGGTGAGGAGGACATTTTTACACTGATTTCGGCTAATTAGTTATATATAATGCTAATATATATATATATATATATATATATATATATATATATATATAAATTAATATTCTTAGCACTGCATGAATTTGTCCTTGTGTAATAGTGAAGTATCAGAATGTGTATACATTGTCCTTGATTACTGCTTTACAGTGGGGAATAGATAATGGCAAGTTGTTGCAGGTTCATCCATTATATTTCTTGCCATTTACTTCAAAAATCAAAGAAATAATCTATTATTTTCATTATTAAATCATTTCTTTCTAATTTTTCCATGTTTCATCAGATGGCCTCACAATGTCCTGTCAAAAGGTATAATAGTCATGATGAATAGAATAGAAAACAGAGGACTGTGAAAACTGTCAGATATAAATGTGACTCAGCTCAGTTTGTTGTTCATGATGAGTAGAATACATATATGTAGGTTTTACTGCCCTGCTACCCCCAGGGGCCCAGTAGCACCCCCCGGAAGAGCCCAAAACTGTACATTTCAAATGGCTGTAAATCAGAGTCCAATTAACATATCAAAGAGGAAATGGGCAGGATTATTACTTATGCTATGCTGATAAAATAATGTTGAGCTCAGTTTTCAGAAATAAGTGGAAAGCTGGCATAAAAGCATTTTAAATATTGCTCACTGTAAAATACCACATTTCAGCCTGCCTCTCAAATATATCACAGATGTTTGCACAATAAACATATTTAGATATCCAGTTTACCTTAAAATAAATAATTTATTTAGTTTCGTTAATAAAAAGTTTTAAACTACATTACCCACAAGCCTCCGTCGTTCTATCTATAGAAAGGCAACACTAGGGGGCTGTTTTTTGTAGTTCATTGAAGTTATGCTTAGGGTTAGGATTAGGATCTCGCTAAAGATGTCATTTTTCTCAAGATAGCAACACTTCATTGTTGACTTAATATATTACTAATGTGATGATAGGAGCAAAACATACTTTTTAACATGATGCGCTGTTTAATATGGGTTAAAAGATAGTCCAACCACAGACTGTCCTGAAAAGTCATAGCCAATGACATCTAAGCTGAGCAGCAGCGTCACATTTCCTTATCCATGTATGACAGATGTCTTTCGTTTTTCGGCTGAAGGGATAGATTCGGTTAACAATAGATTAAGCTTGCTACTTATTAGATTCGGTTTTATTAACGTCTTCACCTTCCTCCGTTGTTCAGCTTGACAAAAATTGGGCAATATTGATGTGCACATGCCCAGCAGTCGCAGTTGTATCCAACAGATAGATTCCTCTCATTAAATATAAGACACATTTTTAAGATTTGTATTTTTTTTTTTTTTTGACCAAAGACAAATATATTTACTAATCAAATGACGTGCTTCTAAAATTTACATTGTATATTACATTGTGTTTTAAAGTTAAAATTGTTCACATTTGTGTTTCTGTGATTTACCCTTCTCTACCATTTGAACTCTAGGAATAAAAACTGAAATTATAAATGAATGAATGAATGAATGAACAAATAAATACATAAAGCATAATAAACATGCATATTTTTGTAAGGATCTTCCATTATTTATTGATATGTCAAACTCATTTAAAGACAACATGCCCAAATTACTACACTGCGTCCTCTGTCACCAAGCTCGTTTTTGCCACCATAAAGAATAAAAAGGCAGTTATGTTGTAAACATTAACTATTTTCAGTATGCAAATGAAAATGCTTTTATTAAAAAACAAAACAGTAAATACAGTATGTCTTTCAGAGAACACTGGAAAAATTAAATTGACCAAAATGTTATACAACACAATGTAAATGTTTCAAACTCACAAAAAAACACCATGAAGACATGCATGTCAAGTGTGCAATATCATCTATAAAACTCAATCAGCACAGCATCAAATAAACACTGATTGTCTGAACAATGGAAGACAGAGAAAGTGTTCAGGAAAACAAACACCTGCTAGCTTTGACATAACATCATGAATTCACTTCATGACTGGAGCTAGGGGATGACTGTGTATGAATATCTCCTTTACTAAAACTCTTAATTAAAGTCTAAAAAGTTCACTGTATGAAGCTTGAAAAAGAGAACAAAATGCTTTATCAATACGAAAAATACTATTTTTAACTATTGTTTTCATCACTGGTTCTGTAATGTATTCATTATGAGCTTATAAATAAAACAAAGTTACATCTTCTGCAAAAATCAAACCACTGCAAAGTCTAATCACTGATCCAGGGACCATATCTGTGTGTGTGGGGGATAAAGAGTTAACGAGGTGAGTCCTTGTGCATGATGGAGAACTGCAGTG
>NC_068409.1:15494078-15499078 GCF_023724105.1 Carassius gibelio | reverse complement strand
TTCATGGACGTGCATCTAACATTTCTTTGAATGTTACTGTTTGTTTCAGAATTTTCAGAAGTGAACATTCAAAAGTTGCATTACCATAATGTTTGCAAAATGATCAAATGGAAGGTTTCCTTAATATTAACATTACCAAGGAAAGGATTTTTTTTTTAAACATTTCTATAAACTGACATTTTGAACATTTGGAGAACATAGGGAAGTAAACTTTTATAACTTAATTGGAAACTTCTTATAACATTATTTAAGTATATTTAGAATTTTAGGTAATAATAATAATAATAATATTAGCCACATATAAGGCGCTTCTTAGAGGTTATAGTACATTAAAGAATAATCATGTGACTTTTACTTATGTCAGATGACCTGTAAATGAAAAATGTTTTGTGAAATAATCAAATTGTCTGAAAAACCACATCATGCAAGCTTAATAACTTTTATGCGATACATGGGAGTTTTTGAGAAATTGACATGTTTCCACTGGGCCTATTTTCAATTCACAATTTCAGTTTTCACAATATGAAGAGTAATGGAAAGGGAGCTAGTGACACATTACACCCATTGTGTAGACTGAGAAAATAACCCCACAGCATCATCAAGCATCATGAGTTGTACTCTTTTTGTCAATAGAAATTTTCACAAAATATATGTTGTTGCAAATCACAAGATGTTTGGAATTACCACAGTATCTCCCTTTTCTGTCCAAGATACTAGAAAAGGTGGTCTCCTCACAATTATGTTCCTTCTTAGAGAAAAATGGTATATGTGAGGATTTCCAGTCAGGATTTAGACCGTATCATAGTACTGAGACTGCTCTCCTTAGAGTTACAAATGATCTGCTCTTATCATCTGATCGTGGGTGTATCTCTCTATTAGTTTTATTGGATCTTAGTGCTGCGTTTGACACAATTGACCACAGCATTCTTTTGCATAGACTTGAACACTTTGTTGGCATCAGTGGAAATGCATTAGCATGGTTTAAATCGTACTTATATGACCGCCATCAGTTCGTAGCAGTGAATGAAGATGTATCATATCGATCACAAGTGCAGTATGGAGTACCTCAAGGCTCAGTACTAGTGAGAGGGGAAGACAACACTGACAGCAGAACACATGAGCTGCCAAAACAAAACCCATGTGCTCAGAGACTGCAACTCAGACCTAAGTCATGACAGTAACACCCGATGTACTTGCTACATCATTAGAAGAATGGCATCTACGCTAATATTAGTCTGTTTCTCTCTTGTTCCGAGGTCACCGTGGCCACCAGATCCAGTCTGTGTCCAGATCAGAGGGTCACTGCAGTCACCCGGATCCAGTACGTATCCAGACCAGATGGTGGATCAGCACCTAGAAAGGACCTCTACTGCCCTGAAAGACAGCGGAGACCAGGACAACTAGAGCCCCAGATACAGATCCCCTGTAAAGACCTTGTCTCAGAGGAGCACCAGGACAAGACCACAGGAAACAGATGATTCTTCTGCACAATCTGACTTTGCTGCAGCCTGGAATTGAACTACTGGTTTCGTCTGGTCAGAGGAGAACTGACCCCAACTGAGCCTGGTTTCTCACAAGGTTTTTTTCTCCATTCTGTCACCGATGGAGTTTCGGTTCCTTGCCACTGTCGCCTCTGGCTTGCTTAGTTGGGGTCACTTCATCTACAGCGATATCATTGACTTGATTGCAAATAAATGCACAGACACTATTTAACTGAACAGAGATGACATCACTGAATTCAATGATGAACTGCCTTTAACTATCATTTTGCATTATTGAGACACTGTTTTCCAAATGAATGTTGTTCAGTTGCTTTGACGCAATGTATTTTGTTTAAAGTGCTATATAAATAAAGGTGACTTGACTTGACTATTGTATCCACAAAGTACCACAAAGCTGTGAAAACAGTGACATCATGCATGTGTGTATCATGCGTTCGGTCCATATGTATGTGCGCAGGTGTGTAGTGTGTCTAAAGTGACATTGCCATCTGTTGGCCTGGCATGAGTAATACTACATTTGTTTACATCATGCAGAACCACTGTCCATGCAAGGTCAGCCAAAGGGTTATAAAAACATTAACAAGTAAGATACAACTTTTCTTAACACACATGATGATAGTTGATGGCAGTTTAAGGATGGTACTGTGTACATCTCTTATTGGAGTTACTTTTTTTACAGTTTTTTTCAGTCGCTAACAAGTATTTGTCCAAGCAGTTGTCACATTTTCTAAACTCTAAACACAATTAGTACAGCATCTTTCTATTGTGGCCATACCATTCACACATTTCATGTCGTTTTCACACAATATGGAGTCATTGAACACATTTCCACAATGCTTACATTTTCTGAACAGACAAGCTATACCTCCCAACAAAATTATGGATCGTTTTTTTAGTATTTACAAATGTTAACACACAACATCCCACAATAGCAAAAACAATGTTCCAAACCTTAGATACAGTATAAAAACCTCTGCTTCTGCAATGATATCAGTTCAAAAACAATGTATCTTAGCTGATTTATGTTGTGTAAATTGGGCCAACCACAGCTGATTCGAATCTGGCTTAAACTCAATGGCAGGGGTTATTTTTTATACAATAAACTTATACAATAAAAGGAGGACTTTGAAGAGTGATGTTTTTGGAAACAGAAACAGAAAAAGACAAACACTGTAATATATGGACGAGGAAGAGTAAGAGCAAGGGGCCCAGGGAGAAGAGCAGGAGCAGTGAGAGGAGCAGGATCAGTGAGAGGAGCAGGAGCAGTGAGAGGAGCAGGATCAGTGAGAGGAGCAGGAGCAGTGAGAGGAGCAGGATCAGTGAGAGGAGCAGTGAGAGGAGCAGTGAGAGAAGCAGGAGCAGTGAGAGGAGCAGTGAGAGGAGCAGTGAGAGAAGCAGGAGCAGTGAGAGGAGCAGTGAGAGGAGCAGTGAGAGGAGCAGTGAGAGGAGCGGGAGCAGGAGCAGGAGCAGTGAGAGGAGCAGGAGCAGTGAGAGATGCAGTGAGAGGAGCAGTGAGAGGAGCAGTGAGAGGAGCAGTGAGAGGAGCAGGAGCAGTGAGAGGAGCAGTGAGAGGAGCAGTGAGAGAAGCAGGAGCAGTGAGAGGAGCAGTGAGAGGAGCAGGAGCAGTGAGAGGAGCAGGAGCAGTGAGAGAAGCAGGAGCAGTGAGAGGAGCAGTGAGAGGAGCAGTGAGAGAAGCAGGAGCAGTGAGAGGAGCAGTGAGAGGAGCAGTGAGAGGAGCAGGAGCAGTGAGAGGAGCAGGAGCAGTGAGAGGAGCAGTGAGAGGAGCAGGAGCAGTGAGAGGAGCAGGAGCAGTGAGAGGTGCAGGAGCAGTGAGAGGTGCAGGAGCAGTGAGAGGAGCAGTGAGAGGAGCAGGAGCAGTGAGAGATGCAGTGAGAGGAGCAGTGAGAGGAGCAGTGAGAGGAGCAGGAGCAGTGAGAGGAGCAGTGAGAGGAGCAGGAGCAGTGAGAGGAGCAGTGAGAGATGCAGTGAGAGGAGCAGGAGCAGTGAGAGGTGCAGGAGCAGTGAGAGGAGCAGTGAGAGGAGCAGGAGCAGTGAGAGGAGCAGGAGCAGTGAGAGGTGCAGGAGCAGTGAGAGGAGCAGTGAGAGGAGCAGGAGCAGTGAGAGGAGCAGGAGCAGTGAGAGGAGCAGGAGCAGTGAGAGGAGCAGTGAGAGATGCAGTGAGAGGAGCAGGAGCAGTGAGAGGAGCAGGAGCAGTGAGAGGAGCAGGAGCAGTGAGAGGTGCAGGAGCAGTGAGAGGAGCAGTGAGAGGAGCAGGAGCAGTGAGAGGAGCAGGAGCAGTGAGAGGTGCAGGAGCAGTGAGAGGAGCAGTGAGAGGAGCAGGAGCAGTGAGAGGAGCAGGAGCAGTGAGAGGAGCAGGAGCAGTGAGAGGAGCAGTGAGAGGAGCAGGAGCAGTGAGAGGAGCAGGAGCAGTGAGAGGTGCAGGAGCAGTGAGAGGAGCAGTGAGAGGAGCAGGAGCAGTGAGAGGAGCAGGAGCAGTGAGAGGAGCAGGAGCAGTGAGAGGTGCAGGAGCAGTGAGAGGAGCAGTGAGAGGAGCAGGAGCAGTGAGAGGAGCAGGAGCAGTGAGAGGAGCAGTGAGAGGAGCAGGAGCAGTGAGAGGAGCAGGAGCAGTGAGAGGAGCAGGAGCAGTGAGAGGAGCAGGAGCAGTGAGAGGAGCAGGAGCAGTGAGAGGTGCAGGAGCAGTGAGAGGAGCAGTGAGAGGAGCAGGAGCAGTGAGAGGAGCAGGAGCAGTGAGAGGTGCAGGAGCAGTGAGAGGAGCAGTGAGAGGAGCAGGAGCAGTGAGAGGAGCAGGAGCAGTGAGAGGTGCAGGAGCAGTGAGAGGAGCAGTGAGAGGAGCAGGAGCAGTGAGAGGAGCAGTGAGAGGAGCAGGAGCAGTGAGAGGAGCAGTGAGAGGAGCAGGAGCAGTGAGAGGAGCAGGAGCAGTGAGAGGTGCAGGAGCAGTGAGAGGAGCAGTGAGAGGAGCAGGAGCAGTGAGAGGAGCAGTGAGAGGAGCAGGAGCAGTGAGAGGAGCAGGAGCAGTGAGAGGTGCAGGAGCAGTGAGAGGAGCAGTGAGAGGAGCAGGAGCAGTGAGAGGAGCAGGAGCAGTGAGAGGAGCAGGAGCAGTGAGAGGAGCAGTGAGAGGAGCAGGAGCAGTGAGAGGAGCAGGAGCAGTGAGAGGAGCAGGAGCAGTGAGAGGAGCAGTGAGAGGAGCAGGAGCAGTGAGAGGAGCAGTGAGAGGAGCAGGAGCAGTGAGAGGAGCAGGAGCAGTGAGAGGTGCAGGAGCAGTGAGAGGAGCAGTGAGAGGAGCAGGAGCAGTGAGAGGAGCAGGAGCAGTGAGAGGAGCAGGAGCAGTGAGAGGTGCAGGAGCAGTGAGAGGAGCAGGAGCAGTGAGAGGTGCAGGAGCAGTGAGAGGAGCAGGAGCAGTGAGAGGAGCAGGAGCAGTGAGAGGAGCAGGAGCAGTGAGAGGAGCAGGAGCAGTGAGAGGTGCAGGAGCAGTGAGAG
>NC_068409.1:15479078-15489078 GCF_023724105.1 Carassius gibelio | reverse complement strand
TTTGAGGGGCGGGAATGTTAGCGCGCGAAAGGAGACAAACGGCCGCGCGCTCAATGTGTGGCGGGACTGATAGCGGCGCGCAGGCTGATCGTAAAGATGAGGCGGAATCAATCGCGCTTTAACGGCCTCATTAAACTGAGCTGACCTCCCGCGCAGATGGAAAGCAGAAGCAGAAGTGCTTCTCTCGGATTTATCGCTGTGATAGTGCGCGTCACGGAACTCCTGAGGGAGATTGTGATTTAGCCGTCAAAGCATTCCGTGATTAAACACAGCGCGGGTCAAACACGGAGACAGAACCAACGGGAAACACAGTGCGGATTCAGTTATCAAGAAAAGTATCCCAAAAGAAGGTCCTGATATTAATTTAATAATAATAATAATAATAATAATAATAATAGTAATTTTGCACAGTAAATTAGGTTAAATGTACTAGAATCCACGCACACTTTAAAAAAATAAAGTTTCTTTATTGGTATCTGTGATTCCAAACTTTAACATTCACGCAATTTGAAATTCTTTAGGGAGCCCAAAATGGTTATTCCCATTGCATCACTGCCAAAAAAAAAACATGTATTTTTAGGAGTGCAGGGTCTGACAGAAGAGCCCGTCCGGATTCACGCATCATTTCAGGTTGGACTCAGCAGAGATCATATTTAGGCTATACTTAGTTTCTTGCAGTTGTTCAGTGTGTGAACTCGTGATGTAAAATGGGGACAGATTTTCATTTTTCATGACGCAGGTTTGATCAGAACTGTTTTGATTTAATTCAGCAGTTCCAAAGCACACTTGTTTAGTGATTACTTACACTGAAATATAGGCCTAGTAGTCAACATTTAAAGTGGATCAAAACCTTTCATCAAACTCGTCCTAAAGCCTAAAGCCAAAATGCGTCAAAATGTTGTCTTAGGACAACTTTGATTAACTTTTTTGATCCATTTCAAACGTTGACTACTACTGTATATCAGGCAATATGTATTAACATTGCAAAATATTATATTTAAACCTGGCATATTTAATAAAATCAAATTGTACTCAAACAAACCAAACCCAGATTTTTTTCTTTTTATTAACAGATCCACCATTTATTGTCAGGTAGAGAAGGTTTAACTACTACGTCATTAACAAATACCAAGCAACAATCAATATTTCTCATTTACGCATTTATTTGTTGTACTGTTTTAATAATGGTTCATCATAATTTATGACCGAATAGGCTAATAACAGTCTTTCACCATAAATATGATTATTAAATTCCGATGCAACTACTGTGAGCGGTAAAACCATGTATTAAACATATCAATCTGTGATAGAAACATCCACCAATAAAATCGTACAATTGTTAAATATTTAATATTTTGAGAGGATTGGACTAATTCGTGTTATTTTTCTACTTCGCATGCAGTGGACTGAGTGCCATGGTGTCTAGGTTTTACCAAACTGTGACAGTATTTGATTTGTTAGCTTGTTATCTGCGTATTAAGCATTTCATAAAGTTTTATTAAGCACTCAATCAGGAATCCACAGAGCAAACAGTTATTCGGCTCAGTGAGTTGGGATTAATGCTATTAGCGAGTTCAGTGCGTAAAACAGCTGCTAATTATATTTCTTCTGCAGGTAATTGAGACACGAGCTCAGAGTCCGGCGCTTTGAACAGCAATCAAAGCTGATTCTCCGCAATCTGAAACAATGTTTAACATTTCAACAATTGTCCAAGTTAGATCGCAAATATCAAGCTTGTGTGACATCACGATGCACAAGATTCATCTTTTCAGATGCCCGAGATTTCATTGACACCAGTTTGAAATGTTTCATTCATAAATAATGTGTCCCCTCATAATAATAATAATGATGATAATGATAATAATAATAATAATAGTCTGAAATTAAAAAGATCTTCAAACTGCTGGATAAACTATGTTTAAAAAGGGGTTAATTTTTCGGTTAATAAAATCTGATTATTAACTTAATACAATATACTAGCATTCTGAAAAATATATGTTCATACAAAATGTTTTGCTAAAGTGTTATAACAATGCAATAAAAAAAAATACAACAAAGAAAAAAACAAAAATGCAGAGAAAGTGATGAAAGAGTGATGACTGAGCAAAAGTGTCTTACACATCACTAAAATGTTTTGATGCATTCCTCATAAATCAAACCGGTTTTTTTGTATTTTAAATGAAACATTTATAATATTTATGAATGAATGAATCCGTGACTTACTCATTAAGACAGTGTTTCCTCAGTGAAGCGAAGTTGTTTAGTTCAGTGACTGGCTAGCACAGACAGTTGTTTCGATCCTGAATAAATCAATGTTTTGAATAGGCTGGACTAAATATTCACTCATAGAGTCACAGTCATCACCTACAGGAGCAAAGAAAGAGTCAGCGGCTCTGTTTTTCGCTGTTTTAATCTCTGTTTTTGGTGAACAGATCGTACGTTTTTAATTGTTAAATACAGATTGTAAAAGGGTCTAAAACGTGTTATGATCGGATCACTGAAGCTCGTCCAACATCGATGCCACATCGCATCTGTAGTGAACACTAACCTTTCTGAATCCGCACTGAAGCCTTCAAATCTTTACTGTTCTTCATCTTGAAATGAGCTAAATAGACAGCCGGCACATTTAAAAATATTTATAATTTAACAGTGAATTTCTAATATAAACCATTCAACTGACAAATTGTCTGAACAATCATGTCACAGAGAGATTGTTTTATGGAAAATCTTAAATAGTGAATGTAAATGTGTAAGCCTCTGTTATAAAATGTTTCAACTATGCCAAAATCTGCTTGAATTTAGAGAAAGAGAGCGCGAGGTGAACTGACAAGCGCTTGCGGAGACAGAGAGCTACACTCGAGTTTAGGAGCTTAAATAACCGTGAGGCATCGAGTGGCCCTTTACGCCTGATTGCGCTAATTGCTTTGAAATAGGAGACATTATCTGTAATGATCTCAGCAGCCAGGTCTTTCATCTTCTGCGAGAGCATCATAATGTTGTGATCAAGCTCTGAACGCGACTCGATCCGCGCATCTGTCGGGACGAGGACTCTAACATCATGTAAACGACACGAGTCAAAGTACACCGCGTGAGTTTGTGTCTGAAACAGCTTAATGAGACACACATGTTCCGCGGTGACACAGAGCCTGAAATCCTTTGGCTGTTCACCAAGGCCAAACGTTTCCCTCGGACCCTCTTTTGATATCCACGGAACCTTTTAAGTCTTTTAAGTCAGAATTGACAGAGTCTGCATGAAAAGGGTTAAGACAACTCTCGGAGAGAACCACAAAGGCTCTTTGTCTCGTGTGCCTGCCTCCAGACTCGGAATCAAAGGTGGAGTTTGTGAAGTTAAACAAAGCTCTGATGGGACTTACAGTCACAGTTCAGCCCTCATTTGTTGCCCTGAGATTTCAATAAAAACTATGGTAATCACCTTCTCCACGGCACATCTTACCCTAAAGCGCATGATAACTGCCCCTAACTCTGTTCCCTGCACAAACAGCCCACGCAGATATTTACTACTCCCTCACACGAAGGAGATCCGTGCTTTCTCGGCCAGCGGGAGGGTAATGTGTTTCGTGTGTGCAGGTTTGTGTTTATGTTGCTCATTTCTACTGCGGAAGGATCAAACATCCCCGCAGCGCGAGACTTCAAAGCGCGCGACACACAGCGCCACTCATTTCATCTAATGGGCTCTAAGTGTCTCCAAGCATAATTACAGATTTATTCCGTTTAAGTGCCGGATGTGAAATTAAGGAAATGCTAAATTACCGCTTGCGTGTAATTTTATCAGTTACAACCAATTGCAGTTTACGAAAGAGGCTGTTCTGAACCACAGCATGCAAGAAGGTACAGCAGTAAACTGAAAACATTGCACACAGGAACTTATTTCAGGCTGATTTATAATTAATAAATGATGTTGTGAAGCAGTTAATTTGCCTAACTGTCATCGCAGTCTCTGCCTCTATTACAGCAGCTAGTAAACAGAGAGAGAGAGAGAGAGAGAGAGAGAGAGAGAGAGAGAGAGAGAGAGAGAGAGAGAGAGGTCCTGCTGCTGCTGGAGAGGTGCTTTGATCCCGCCGCTGCTGGCGCCAAAAAACAACATCACTAAGACAATAATTACCTCGGTAAAACACTAATCACCACTGGCAAAGAAAACGTTCAGGAATAGGCTGACCATGACGGGCCGTTGTCTCCTTCCCGGATAGCAGGATTTTTTGACATGAAAGTTCAAAAATAGGCAAGCAGCAAAGGAATAAGTCAAAGTAAATGAAATAGTCCTCATAAACAGTCATTGTCACTGCAGTTAGTTATCTTTAATTTCATAACGCTTGAAAAGTAGGATGCATTACAAAATGCAGTATCCTCCTTTATTTTGCGCTGTGTTTTTTGTTGCAAAAGCTGCTCCACACAAACAGACCCGACAATCAAAGTTAGGAGAAACTTAAGCCCCGCCCCGCTCGGTTCGGATTGGATGAGGCGCGTGTTATTATCTTACAGTACTCCGTAGAGGAGTTAAACAGCAGCATGTTCTAAGCATCCGATCTCTCACTGTACACTAAAAACCGAGAGAAACTCGTGCATGGCTCCAGTCATCACCATGACTTCTACTGGTTTTAAAGCTGAAGATCATTCCCGTGTGATTTTAGGAGATAAAGGAGAGATGCATACCAGCATCGGTGTGGAGGAGGACGAAGAGAAACCGAAGATTCTCCCGTTCAGCGTCGAGGCTCTGATGGCAGAACGGAGACCGAGCTCCTCCACCGGAGCGGATCCGGTGCGGACCGGTGCTCGCGTGGCCTTCTCCGTTGACGTCCTGAAGCTGTCGGAGAAGTCGGAGCAGAGCGCGTGGACGCATCACCTCTCTCCCCGTGAGTTACAGCTTCTGAAACAATTAACTTTCATATGAGCTCAGATTCAGATCTGCAGCAACGTGCACAAAGGCACACACTTTACCAAAATTAATCATAGTTTTATTAATGTAAAATAATTAATGTACAGATATGTTGTTTACAAGTGTGCAGTTTACAAATGTACAAATTTCGATTTCTATGTATAAATATACAAATATGTCAGTTGAAGGACAGTGTATAGTTATGGAAGTTAATTGTTCAGGATGAAGAAAGTGTAGGAACCATGTTATTGGGGTTGCTTAACATTTGTATAACTATAGTTTTACTACAAATACCTTGGATAAAACATGGTTAATGTTTATAAGGGACTTGGTTTGGCTTGATTGAGGTCACCAGAAACATTGATGAATTATTATTCCAAAAAAAAATTTGCTAGCCAAAATTATATAAGATATATTTAAAAGTTCCTAAAAGAGTTGAAGACTGCACTGACAATGTTTAAGTGCAACAATAATATGATTTCTTCCAATAACTTAAGACAGTAAGTGCTGGCATATTCTACTACGATCATGACCGCTATTGTGAACTTATTTATGACCATGGACCACAAAACCACAAAAAAGTCATAAGGGTACCATTTTAAAAATGAAATATTGTTAAATAAATAAACTTTCCATCGATGTATGGTTTGTTAGGATAGGACAATATTTGGAAAATCTGGATTGAGAAAATCACCTTATGCATTCTTAGCAATGTATATTACTAATCAAAAATTTAGTTTTGATATATTTACGGTAGGAAATTTACTAAATATCTTCATGGAACATGATCTTTCCCCAAATAGATTTTTGGCATAAAAGAAAAAACAATAATCCTGATACACAATGCATTGTTGACTTTTATTACAAATAGTAATAATAATTCCTTATATTTATATAGCGCTTTTCAAAGCACTCAAAGCGCTTTACATGAAGGGGGTATCCTCATCCACCACCAGTGGATATCCATGATGCAAATATATCCATGCTACCTATGACTGCTTTTGTGCTTGAGAGATGAGTGTACAGCTCGATGTGTTGTTGTTGTCTCCAGGGCGTCTCAGTCCTCCAGCGTGTCCTCTGAGAAAACACAAAACCAACCGAAAGCCTCGGACCCCGTTCAGTACGTCACAGCTGCTGGCGCTGGAGAGGAAGTTCCGTCAGAAACAGTATCTGTCCATCGCAGAACGGGCCGAGTTCTCCAGCTCGCTGAACCTGACCGAGACTCAGGTGAAGATCTGGTTCCAGAACAGACGAGCTAAAGCCAAGCGGCTCCAGGAGGCCGAGCTCGAGAAGATAAAACTGGCCTCTAAACCGATGCTTCCTCCCGCCTTCGGCTTTTCATTTCCCGTCGGTGCTCACGCTCCGGCTTCATACACGGGATCACACCCGTTTCACAGACACTCGGTGAGCGTGACTCCGGTGGGACTGTACACACACATGGGATACAGCATGTACCATTTAGCTTAGAGGACGATCCAGTGCATCAGAAGGGACTTTCTCTGCATCTTCAGCAATTCTGTTCCAACAAAATTGGACATTTACTTTAATGGTGGCATTTAACACGGCCTGTACTTTCAGAGAGAGTTATGAAAATGGATTTGGTCAAAGGTAGGTCAGGAGAAAAGAGTCTGTATCTCACAGTTGCATTTGTAGCAATGCGTTCATGATCCAAAATCTCCATAGAATTTTAAAAATAAACAACACTGACTGTTGTTTAAATGATTCCCTTCGAAAGGGATCTGAAATGTAAAATATTGTACATTTGGACAAAAATACCATTTATATGATGAATATATTTGTTAAATAAATTAACAGCAAATGGTCTATTCTTTGTTTTCTCCTTTTTTTAGCAGAACAATTGACTAGTTTATGAGAGGGATTCTAAGCATTGAAAAACATGTCCCAAAAGGGAACCAAAATGTTTCCTAATTTGATGATGACTCATTGCAAAACAAAATTCCTAACTCCTTCAAAATCATGCCAAGCAGCTTTAAGAGTCAATCATATTTTCAGTTGTTTTACGAGGCTGGCACATATCAATGACATTTCTAACTGCTCAACAGTTCTACACATATTCATTTGTGGAGCAGATTAACATCAAAGGTTCTTGCCCAGCACACTGTGTCCACATGGTAATGGTACATAATTCCTTACAGAAATAAATCTATGTAAAATGTGACTCGAAAAGAACAGGCAGTCTTTGAGTGTCGTGGTGAAAGTGCATTTAAACTGTCATCTATCATCTGGCTGGAGTCTATTTCCACAGCTGTTGCTTATTGCTCTGAAATAACCCACTTAGATTTCCTTGGCGCCGAGGACCTCTGAGAGACCAACATCTACAAACCCGTCACTTGTGAGAAGTTCAGACTGAGTGAAATTACCTTAAATGATTGGACTGGAATCCTCTTATTGAAGGGATGAAATTACAGCGAACCTGCAGCACATTAAAGACTGAGGTTAGATCTAAAGTGTACAGTCAGTAACGCATCGACGGGTGAAGACATGTCTCTGATGAAGTCCGCATCGATTACATGCGGATCAAGCCATTTCAAAAACCCTATAGTTAAAACATCAGTATAATGTAATAGGCTATTATAAAAACGATTAGCTGTTTATTATTCGTTTTATAAGAATATATTCAATCATTGACGCTGGGCCACATGTTGGCTTGGTGCTTCAAAAACCTTTAACCATAGAGATGACCACTGAAATAGAAACAAGCATGAGATTTTCAGTGGGGAAAAAAACGCAATCTATGAAATTTTTGAATTGATATCGTTTTTGTGAAGAAATTGCTATTCTACTGGGACTGAAGTCACTGCTCGGTAATTAATAAAAGCCCTAATGACAATACGATGAGAATCACACGCGTGAGCGCGCCTGCTGAAAGCGAGGACGAGCTCACAAAAGATCTGAGGGGAATCTGTCCCTTCTTTTCAGAAGAGGTCACTCTCTCTCTCTCTCTTCACGCCCCGGGCTAAAAGGGAAACAAAAGTCACTTGTTTTTATCATCCAAAATATCACAACGGGAAGTTTGTGAAGAGAATCGGCGCTTCATTCGACTGGCGCCACGTCCGTCAATCTGTCTCTCTCTCTTCAGTCACAGACTCCAACTCCTTCAGGCAAGTTTGACTGCTAATATAAAACCAGTCTAAACCAACCTAAATTAGGGTTAAACATTAAAATAATAAAACATAAATTAAACTTTTAAATGATAAATTAACCACAGATGACGTTGTTATTTTCATTCACACACGCAAATGCAATCGATGCGAATGCGTTACAGCTCCGGTATATTACTGTATATATTGGTTGTTCTTCTTTCCTGTTTATAGAAGGATATAGGGATTCGTTCAACGTTCCAGTCAGTGTGTACCATGACATTCAAACTTAAAAATGTGTCGGTATTATTGTATTTTATTTGATTATATTGACAAATTCCATTTAATAGAAAAAAAAATTAGCTATATATTTTCGTCCTGTCAAGTCATCTGTTTAAAAGAGAAAAAGAGAGACGCATATTTGAAGACCCAATATTAATAGTCCATTTCCCTGGAAAATATTACGTCAACTAAATGCAAAAATATTTTCCATTCACTGGAATGACACACATTGGTGAAAAACACAAATCAATGAAGTCTAGAAGAAGAGTCCGTGAAACAGATGCGGAATCGAAAACATCATCTAAAGAGCTGACTGTGGATTGATTCTGTCATGAGCTATAGCGCCCCCTCGCGGTTCATGCCACTTTAAACTATTTGCACGATATTTAGCCTACTCCGCATTTAACTGCAAACTTTGTGTTTATAATAATAGAAAGCCATCGCTTTAAACGTTTTTTAAATCACAGTTTGAGTGATTTATTTGACACATGAAATGCACGTTGACATATGCCCCACATTGAAAACTGAGACCGTGAGAAAAATTCATAAAGTTCTTGCATCTGCTTAAATAAAAGACCAGTTTATAGACAAGCACTGTAAAACCCAACCGGAAAATAAAAGGCCTATAATATTAACCACATACAGATGAACCCAACCCTACAATTTTATCATTACTTACCACTATAATAAGAAAACGCTTCTCTCATTATAACCCTGTGATGATGAATGTTTACATCATGTCGTATCGTAAACTGACAACATCTCAAACTAAATGTCTACATTAAAGAACAATAACATGTAGTTTACTGCAGTATTTGGTTTATAAGTCTGCGCTGAACATGAATTGTAGATATTTTGACTTCCGTAACAATTCAATTTCAAGAAACATAAATGGACATGTTCATGAAGATATTTAGTTCATTTCCTATCGTAAATATATCAAAACTTAATGTTTGATTAGTAATATACATTGCTAAGAACTTAATCTGAACAACTTTAGATTCCAGATTTACAAATAGTTGTATCTCAGACAAATATTGTCTTCTCCGAACAAACCACACATCAATGGAGAGATCATACATCTCAGTTTTAAAATAAAATGGACCCTTACAAACTGGTTTTGTGATCCAGAGTCACAAAACCGAACTATTACTGAGATCAATGTTTTCTTTGAGATTTTGAAGAACTGTTTTCATATTAACTAATGATTTGGTTTTAAATAGGCTATATATATATATATATATATATATAAACAAACAAACAATGGAACCGTGAACACATTTGCCTGAGATGCTGGTAAAAACAGCGATTATAACACTTAGACCGGGTCTCAGCAAACCACTGTTGTAAATAACCTATTTTCTAGCTTGTTTTAAAAATGTGTTTAATTTAACCAACCACAAAATGATTTCTGCCTGTGTTTTATGATGCGTTGCTCGTGTTAACGGACGGAATTATTGATGGTGAAAGCGTTTGTGAGCGTTTTCTGACTGAATGGATTACACTCAGATCAACGTATCAGTTAGGTATCAACGATTCAGTATCAGCACTTGAGCTTTTGAATAGCATATGTTTAAACTGTTTCATACCATTTCTGTAGTTTAAATTTGTTGTTCACAGTATTATATTCAAGGCCCGTTACCGGGTGACGCACGATAACGTTCCGTTTATTCTAAACGCAATGGAGTTTTGTCCTTATTCTCGAGCGTCTGATTGGCTCGGA
>NC_068409.1:15469078-15474078 GCF_023724105.1 Carassius gibelio | reverse complement strand
TTTAATTCTGTTATATATTATTCTCTAAGAGTGTAATTTATGTGATGTAACTTAGTAGACATAGTACCGTAGGTCAAAGTCAGCCTAACACTGCCTATATGTGTACTGGAGATGTATATAATCTATACAATATGTCACCACTTACCAAGAACAATAATAAAAAAAAAGATTTATACATTCATAGATTTAGCTATTTATATGTAATACAAATGATTTGTTATGATTGCAACCTTACAAGGTATTTGTTTGTTTTTCAATATGTTTTCCAGGTAAATAAGTGTTTTATTCTCATTCTGACCAATCTATTTATTGTGCATTGCAATAAACACATCATCACTTTGAACTTTTTTAATCATTATTTATTTATAAGAAAAACTTTTTCAAGCTTCAATCAGTGGTCATATAAATAAATTATAACGTTTTTTTTTTATATGTAACACTGTATACTGTACTAGTCACATTTTGAAAAAGCTTTGCAGTTCAAATAACGATTGGATCGATTATATTGTTACACCACAAGATGTCAACCAATGACTTTCAGTCATTGAATTGTTCATTCAAAAATGCTGATTCATCTATGAAACAAGTGTATTTGATTGAGGAATTCAATCATTCATTCAAACCCAAGTTTTTTTTAAATAAATGATTCAGATTAATTAAACATTTTTATAGACTTCAGCAATTAACATAAATTATGTTATTTTGTTTAGTTGTTTGTTCAGAATCTTGGTCTCTATTTTTATTCTCAGTTTATCCACAATTGTGTAGCTCTAATACATAGCTTGTGTATGTATCATTTTGTTCTATTTAAAGTAATGTAGGCTATAGAAGGTAGGGCCCGAAAGTGACTCAAGCCCAGGGGCCTCCACGAGCCTAAGTCTTGCCCTGCAGTCAGTTCATTCAGTTTAGGAACAATGGATCCAGAGATACGTGACTGAAAAGGTCGAGGACTCCAGAGAAGAAGGAGAGGAGGAAGATGATGAGGAAGAGCAGTGAGGAGTGGAGGAAGAGGAGGGTCAAGGAGTCTCAGATGAAACGTGTGCCACTATCTGACCATGTCCTTGTCCGTGGTTTGACTATGAGGGAGGCTGGGCAATGAGTAAAACCAAACTTAAGTTTCTTCACCGACCTCTCGATCATAGAAACATTCAGTGATGAAAACAGGAAGATGTCCCTCAGTGTACTCTACTGTAACTTTAGAGAGCTTTCCTCTGGTCCTACACATTCACCAAACTGCCTTCCACGGAGAGAGTTTCTGTAGAAAGCATGTGTTCCAGTAATCAGAGGTTTAGACATTACAGCTGATGTGTGATGAGTGGATCAGTCATGCGAGAGGATTTTACCCACAATCCCTTGCTAGGGCCGGTATAGCCGGTGATGTCTGTCCCAGATCAAACATGTGATGCTAGGGAGGACTTTCTTCTTCTTGTTGTTTGGTGTATTGTACTGTACAGTACATTAATAAATAGAACATTTGCAAAAGTATACATGTGAACCACAAGCAACAACTTATTACTGGTTTTTGGTTTTGGTTTTTGTAGTATTGTTGAGAATTGATCTCACCAGTGTGTGAGACTGTAGTGTGTGTGTGATGAGGGCAAAGTTTGGGTTTCAGCAAGAGTGAGTAGTTTTAAAGAGTAGAGCTTCATTTTCATTAGGTTTGAAGATGTGTGAAAGCAGCTGAAAACAGCTATAAATAACAAATCAGTCCCCAAAGTATAACAGTGTTTCTCAATTACTAACAGACTATAACGGATTCATTTGGCATCCTTTTCTTAGAGTTTAACACTGATTCTACTGTATCTGCACCGCTCTATTTATGTTGTATACTGTAACAGACATGGACTAGCGAAAGCATCCCTGTTTCCCAAAAGGAGGTTTTAGTATCTGAACTCACTAGTGTTCTCTAGGCAGTGAAGTAGTGTGTGTATTTGACAGGTGTGTGTGTCATCTGAGGACAAAGAGAACGTGTTTCTGACTAAACTATTTGATTTTGACCTGGACGTCTGAAGTTTGCACAAGTTGGTGTGTAGTTTATAGTTGTGAGAAAATGGTGAATTGTTTCATGAATTGTGTGTTAGCAATCGAGAAAAACTATAAACACACACTCACACACACACACACACACACACACACACACTGCATAAACTTTTGAATGAACTTCATAAAGCTTAGATGAATTACAGATCAGTCCGTTACTGATTGCAGAGCACATGATGGAATCTAGTTAGTGATGTCATCTACGCTGCTAATATTAGGTGATGCATTCGGATCACTTTTACATCACTTTTTCTATTTAACTTGTTTTAAACTTACCATCAAACATAACACATTGACAAAGTAAAGAGAAATCAAATATATTCATTTTTTATATCAACATCATAAAATGCATTAAACACATTAAACTGGGTTAGTGAGTTGATAAAAAATGAATGATTTACTGCCACTGTGTGAATAATGTGTAATCCATAAAAATTTACTGTAATCTAATTATGAGCATTTTAAAATGGTATATAGTCTAATTAGAAGTTCATAATTCTTGGAATCTGTTTATGTGACAGATGACATGCAAGCAGTTATTACTCAGCAGAAATGAAATCAGTGCAGGTTAGTGATTCTCACAGCTGGCAGAAATGATCACTCACGTGCACGTCCAGAAACATCTTCGGCAGAGACTCGGCGCATGTTTTCTGCAAGAGTTAAAGTTTCACGTTCATACAGGACCATAACATTATCACAGCTCAGATAACACACGTGCGTCTGCAAGAGCTTGATCTGGGAAGCATCTGCTAGACTTCTTTCAGATGTCAGTTTTACCTACTTTCTAAATTATAAACATCTCTAAAGACATCTAATAAACGTCCATTTGACATCTGAACAAGGAAACGTCCAATAGACATGTTGCAGATGAGCAAACACTCTTAAAAGGCTTTAGATGCAGACGTCTCTGAGATGCAGGTGTGTTTTTAGGGACAGTGCATACACTCTCTTACCGTGCGATCATGTTTATGTATTTTGTCCAGATCCCTCATGATTTCTTTGCTGAGCTCCAGAGCGCGCGAGTAACAGGTCGGCGGCGCGCAGCTCGTGAACCAGATCAAACCCAGAAGCAAGAAGCAAGAAGCGAGTCTCTGCGCGCTCATGTCTCTCTCTGCCCAAAACATCTGAGCTGTGCGATGACGAGGAGGATCTCTGCCTATAAACCCGCGATGACGTCACGCACCTTCCCACCCGTGCACGCGCAGATGCTCGTGATGAAGAGTGAACAAATCTTTGGAGTGTATATGAATATGTATAAAAAGTGTGATTGTAATATCACGCGTGATAAAAAAAAAAAAAACATTGTTATTATGTTGTTTCTATTCTCTGAAAACATCCAGTTTTTATAAACTTTTCAAAAACATTTTCTCTGGTTATGCTGCTTTTAGGGGAGCTTTGTATAATTTTGCAACCATTATGGGAACATAACCTTTGATTGTTCTCTTTTGAACGTTCTAAAACAAGTAACACAAGAAAACGTAAATAACACTTTTAAAGACCAGGTAACTTTAAACAAATGTTCTTTAACTTTACTGGAAAATGTTTAACGTCGTAACTCAGAGAGACCCTTGACAGAGCGTTAACCAGAGTTCAGAGAAGAATCGATTCTTAACTCTACACAGGCTCGTGAGTTATCAGTAATGCTCAATCTGCCCATGGTTAGTGTGTTTCTGGTAGTTTGAAGAGCAAATGTCGCCCTCTCGCGGTCATACTGTGGGAAGAAAACAAAAACAATAGAAACCACAGATTCTAATGGTTTCCGCTAAAACACTACGAACCATCCATTTTTAACCATTAACCATTGAAAATGGTTTTCTGTTGTGTATTTTGGGACCTATTCCATTAAGATTTAGTGGTTTTAACAAGTCACCAATAATACAAGACGACCAATATACCAGTACAAACCCACAGTCACCATTACAGTTTCCATTAAAACCAGTTACCAGTTATTTATTCACAATAGAATATAGATAACATATATAATGTTGAAAGTGAGACATTTTGAAATGTCATGCCAAATATTGGCTCATTCTGGATTTCATGAGAGCACACATTCCAAAAAAGTTGGGACAGGTAACAATAAGAGGCCGGAAAAGTTAAATGTACATATAAGGAACAGCTGGAGGACCCATTAGCAACTTATTAGGTCAATTGTGAACATGATTGGGTATAAAAAGAGCCTCTCAGAGTGGAAGTGTCTCTCAGAAGTCAAGATGGGCAGAGGATCACCAATTCCCCCAATGCTGCGGTGAAAAATAATGGAGCAATATCAGGAAGAAGTTTCTCCGAGAAAAACTGCAAAGAATTTGAAGTTATCATCATCTACAGTTCATAATATCATCCAAAGATTCAGATAATCTGGAACTATCTCTGTGTGTACGGGTCAAGGCTGTAAAACCATACTGGATGCCCGTGATCTTCAGCTCTTAGACGCACTGCATCACATACAGGAATGATACTGTAATGGAGATCACAACATGGGCTCATGAATACTTCCAGAAAACACTGTCAGTGAACACAATCCACCGTGACATTCACCGTTGCCAGCTAAAACTCTATAGGTCAAGAAAGAAGCCATATCTAAACATGATCCAGAAGCGCAGGTGTTTTCTCTGGACCAAGGCTCATTTAAAATGGACTGTGGCAAAGTGGAAAACTGTTCTGTGGTCAGACGAATCAAAATACAAAAAATCAAAGTTCTTTTTGGAAAACTGGGATGCCATGTCATCCGGACTAAAGAGGACAAGGACAACCCAAGTTGTTATCAGCGCTCAGTTCAGAAGCTGCATCTCTGATGGTATGGGGTTGCATGAGTGTGTGTGGCATGAGCAGCTTACACATCTGGAAAGATGAGCTCCATCAATGCTGAAAGATATATCCAAGTTCTAGAACAACATATGATCCCATCCAGACGTCGTCTCTTTCAGGGAAGACCTTGCATTTTCCATCATGACAACGCC
>NC_068409.1:15359078-15464078 GCF_023724105.1 Carassius gibelio | reverse complement strand
ATAGAAGGCTAGAAAAAAATGCTAACCAAACAGTTTCTGGTCACCAGAGTATATATGGCTATGCATTAATGGCTACCAATGACATTCTTCAAAATATCTCCTTTTGTGTTAAACAGAAGAAAGAAACTCATGCAGGTTTTTAGCGAGTGAACTGATCCATCAAAAGAACCCAACGGAGTAAATATTTCTTTCAAAATTTTCTATTATTTAGAGTTTATTCATTTCATGAACCTGAGCTAATGTGAACTCACATGGACGTGAACAAATGTATTTTGATTAACATCAACAAAGATTAATAAATATGGTAATAAATTTATTGCTTATTGTTAGTTAATTCATATGGAACATTACTGTAAAATGCAATTCTGAATATAAATACATACACAATTTGTGTAAATAAAAATTCAGTAAAAAAAAAGCAGCAGTTTGACGAATCCAACAGAATCAGCTGATGTGTGAGGATCCCAATCTGACCATCAATTCATTATGATTGAGTTAAGTGTGTGTGTGTGTAACAGCACCAGAGGTGTTTGTCTCGTTCGTGGACGGAGGTGTGGGATATTCGTTCGCTGTGGACTGGTGGGCTCTCGGCATCACTGCATACGAGCTCCTGCACGGATCGGTGTGCTTATCAACTCAAACCAGAGCTACAAACACATAATCCAGAGCAAATTGCACCATTACTATTATTATTATTATTATTATTATTATTACAGCAACTCTGGTTTCTGTCTGGCATCTTTCTGGCGTCTGTCTGGCGTCTCTCTGGCGTCTCTCTGATGTCTGATGTCTGTCTGGTTTCTGTCTGGCGTCTGTCTGGTGTCTGTCTGGCGTCTGTCTGATGTCTGTCTGGTTTCTGTCTGGCGTCTGTCTGGTTTCTGTCTGGCATCTCTCTGGCATCTTTCTGGTGTCTGTCTGGCGTCTCTCTGATGTCTGATGTCTGTCTGGCATCTCTCTGGTGTCTCTCTGGTGTCTGTCTGGTGTCTGATGTCTGTCTCGCATCTCTCTGGTTTCTCCCTGATGTCTGTCTGGTTTCTGTCTGGCGCCTCTCTGGCGTCTCTCTGGCATCTTTCTGGTGTCTGTCTGGTTTCTGTCTGGCGTCTGTCTGGTGTCTCTCTGGTTTCTGTCTGGTGTCTCTCTGATGTCTGTCTGGCGTCTGTCTGGCATCTCTCTGGTGTCTCTCTGGCGTCTGTCTGGCGTCTGTCTGGTGTCTCTCTGGCGTCTCTCTGGCGTCTCTCTGGTGTCTCTCTGGCGTCTGTCTGGCGTCTGTCTGGCGTCTCTCTGGCGTCTCTCTGGCGTCTGTCTGGCGTCTGTCTGGTGTCTCTCTGGCGTCTCTCTGGTGTCTCTCTGGCGTCTGTCTGGCGTCTGTCTGGCGTCTGTCTGGTGTCTCTCTGGCGTCTCTCTGGCGTCTGTCTGGCGTCTGTCTGGCGTCTCTCTGGCGTCTCTCTGGCGTCTGTCTGGTGTCTTTCTGGCGTCTGTCTGGCGTCTCTCTGGTGTCTCTCTGGCGTCTGTCTGGCGTCTGTCTGGTGACTCTCTGGTGTCTCTCTGGCGTCTGTCTGGCGTCTCTCTGGTGTTGGTCTGGTTTCTGTCTGGCATCTCTCTGGCGTCTGTCTGGTGTCTCTCTGGCGTCTGTCTGGTGTCTCTCTGGCGTCTGTCTGGTGTCTCTCTGGCGTCTGTCTGGTTTCTCTCTGGTGTCTCTCTGGTGTTGGTCTGGTTTCTCTCTGGTGTCTCTCTGGTGTTGGTCTGGTTTCTGTCTGGTGTCTCTCTGGCATCTGTCTGGCGTCTGTCTGGTGTCTCTCTGGTGTTGGTCTGGTTTCTGTCTGGCGTCTCTCTGATGTCTGTCTGGCGTCTCTCTGGTGTCTCTCTGGCATCTGTCTGGCGTCTGTCTGGTGTCTCTCTGGTGTCTCTCTGGTGTTGGTCTGGTTTCTGTCTGGCGTCTCTCTGGTGTCTCTCTGGTGTTGGTCTGGTTTCTCTCTGGTGTCTCTCTGGTGTTGGTCTGGTTTCTGTCTGGCGTCTGTCTGGTGTCTCTCTGGTGTCTCTCTGGCATCTGTCTGGCGTCTGTCTGGCGTCTGTCTGGTGTCTCTCTGGTGTCGGTCTGGTTTCTCTCTGGTGTCTCTCTGGTGCTGGTCTGGTTTCTGTCTGGCGTCTCTCTGGTGTCTCTCTGGTGTTGGTCTGGTTTCTGTCTGGTGTCTCTCTGGCATCTGTCTGGCGTCTGTCTGGTGTCTCTCTGGCATCTCTCTGGTGTCTGTCTGGTGTCTCTCTGGTGTCTCTCTGGCGTCTGTCTGGCGTCTCTCTGGTGTTGGTCTGGTTTCTGTCTGGCGTCTCTCTGGTGTCTCTCTGGTGTTGGTCTGGTTTCTGTCTGGTGTCTCTCTGGCATCTGTCTGGCGTCTGTCTGGTGTCTCTCTGGCATCTCTCTGGTGTCTGTCTGGTGTCTCTCTGGCGTCTGTCTGGCGTCTCTCTGGTGTCTCTCTGGCATCTGTCTGGCGTCTGTCTGGCGTCTCTCTGGCATTTGTCTGGTATTTCAGCGTCCATTTGAGATCCGCTCCAGTACAGCAGCGGCTGAGGTCCTCTGCATCATCCACAGTCAGCAGCTGCACTTCTCTTGCATCTGGAGCCCAGGAATGAAGCATCTGATCCGCAGTGTGAGTTTCTGCATCAGAACTTGAGTGCTGAAATGTTCACTCACGTTCATGAAAACACAAGAACACTTGTGCATTCTGGAGCTCTGGGTACATAAATAACACAAGAGAATAGAGAAATATCAGAGGGAATCAGTAGAATCATTAGTGCTTTTTTATTATTCCTCATCTTTAATGGATTGTAGCTTTGACATGTTCCATTTTTTTACATAAAGAACACATGTGCCTCTATGCAGATTGAATGATTATGGGGAATTAATCAAATAAAGTTTATAAGCTTACTTCATCCTGAAATCTTGCATGCCATTAACATTTCAAGATTGTTTCTTCCTGGCAATTTACTTTTCCCACAACCTTTCTTGAGGAAAGAATAAATCAATATATAAATGCATTTATTGAGTGCAGCTCCTAACCAGAGACCCCTCAAGTCGCCCGTCGAGTCTGTCTGAGGTCCAGGCGTCTCCGTATCTGGCAGATGTGGATTGGGATGCCGTGCTGCAGAAATCCGTCTCACCTGGATTCGTTCCAAACGTAAGTGGTCTTTAGCCTGGCTTCCCTCACTGAGAAACATCACGAGTCACGAGCTGCTGGATCTCTCTGTCTGTCACAGAAGCGCCGTCTGAACTGTGACCCCACATTTGAGCTTGAGGAGATGATTCTGGAGTCCCGTCCACTGCACAAGAAGAAGAAACGCCTGGCCAAGAGCAGAAACCAACCCTCCAACCCGCTGGTGCGTTCATCACACACACACACACACACACACACATTCACTCACAGCCACAAAAACCACCAAACTACAGCAGCCAGCGAAGTACAAACCCTGATTCACTGATTTTTCTAGCTCTTACTAGAAGATTCATGGCAGAAATGGTGATTTCTGCCATGAAAATCACCATTGTTCCAGTTCAATGAATCACTTGTTCCAGTTCACAAAAAACACATCATGCCAAGAGAAGTCAACTTTATTTCTGTAGGGCTATATAAATACAGAAAATAAACAAGAAGAAAAACTCTACAAAGATTTAGTCATTTAAGTAATCACTTTCACTTGTGACACGGCTCTACAGAAGACTGTAAACCCTCTTATATATGATCTTCTCTAGAGCTGCTCAAGGGTCCACATCTACGTTTCAGTTTTTATTAAGATACATTGAAGCTTAAAAAAAAACACTTAATTGAAAAGAAAAACAACTCACAGGAAGGTAGTTTTTCTTTTTATTTATAATTATTATGAATTTAATTTTGTTGAGTTTCTCAAAAAAAAACAGACTTTCTATCTTAATTGTTCTTTTCCAGGAAGTGTATCTTGAATTAAGAATCTTTAGACATTTGCACTGGATAACAAAACTTAACAAATACTTAAGAAAAGATTCATATTTTGCAGTGCATGCAACATTTATAGTTCTGACTTCACTTATTTGAGGCTTTCTGCTGATTTCATTCGTAAAAGTGTGAATTTAGACCTGCATTGTAATCATGTTCAATTATTCATCTGGAGTCGGTGACAGAACAGAGGACGATGATCAGTGAATCATGATTTAAATCACACAGATCATCATCAGACGTTTTAAAGGTAATCTGTGTCCTTTCTGAAGCTTGAAAACTGTCCAGTGTGAGACATCAGACCGAAGAAAGAAAGTCATTCGGTTCAAAGTGAATGATTCTGAGTATTTAAAGACATTACCTTGAGTATGATGGTCTCGTTATTAATACATCAGTTTGATGTATGAAATATGTCTGTTTCTCAGCCGACGCACGTGCAAAGAAGTTTAGACTCGCTGGCAGAAGATTTCATTGCCTTCAACAGAGAAAAGTACGTCTGTCTGATTTAAAGTCTTGATCAGTTTGTAACTGATGTTATCTTTGTTAAATAAATGTGAACACAATCATAGCATCTCTCTGTCTGTCAGGATGAAGCCGCAGCGGCGTTCGGTTTCTGATAAACCAGCTGCAAATAAACACTGTGAAGGACAAAACAACAGCAACATGATGATGATGAAGATGATGAAGAAGCACAGCAGCTCTGAGCTTCACTGACCAACGATCCACTCAGTTTCAGCCGTCTGTGAAGAGTTAATGATATTTCTCAAAGCTTTTAAATAAAGGATGCCTTCACAAAGAGTCTTTGGTTCATATAAAACAAAATCAAATGGCAGACAAATGTGCAAGTGTCAGAAATAAAACAGTTTTAAGTTATTCCATGTCCCTTTTTTTAATTATCATGGTTGATTAAAATAAAAAGATTATTGATTAATAAAAAGGAATGTAAACTAAAGGTCAAAGGTCTTTTTGTTTTTGCATCTTTCTGACCTGATCATTTGAGTGAATGTTTGTGAAGGAAAAACACTCACATCTGGACACTGTACCGCTGAAGATAAAAGAACAAGAGATACACAAAAGACTCAATTACAGTCCCATGATGCTTTGCAATGTAGTGTCACATGTTTGGCTGGGGAGCCACACTGCTCTTCTTGAAGTTCAGGAAGTTGCGTTTCTTCTTGCGTGAGTGAGATGTTTGCGTGTGCTGCTGGGCTGCAGGAGGAACGCAGTGGAAAACAAACAGCCCCTCCGCAGACACCAGACTGTCCTGAGCACCGCCCAGAGACCCCGCCCCCTCAGCTGCTGCCACGCCCCCAGGACACACCCCTTCACTACCATCCCTCATAGAGACAAGACTGTCCTGAGCCACACCAACAGGCCACGCCTCCTCACCACCCCTCGTCTCAGGCCACGCCTCCTCGCCACCCCTCATCTCCGGCCACGCCTCCTCGCCGCCCCTCGTCTCAGGCCACGCCTCCTCACCTCCCCTCGTCTCGGGCCACGCCTCCTCGCCACCCCTTGTCTCGGGCCACGCCCCATCGCCGCCCCTCGTCTCAGGCCACGCCTCCTCACCTCCCCTCGTCTCAGGCTCTAACATGGTCTCCTCGGAAGGTTCTGGCACAGGAAGTTCTCGTCTGCGGCGGCGTCTACGCTGAGTCTCTTCAGCGACTCCAGAACGTCCAGCTCCAGACAACAGCTTGTCGAGGAGCTTCTGACGCTTCTTGAGGAACCTGAGGAACACACATACACACACATACACGCACACACTCAACATATGGCATGATGGGAGTGATCCGTGACAGCTGGATGAAGCGGGTGTGTGACAATCTGAGTTCGCAGGGAATGTTCTCAGTGTTTCTTCTTCTTGTAGTCAGTGTCTATGTTAATGCCTCAAACACTGGTTTGTGTTTCTAATGATGATGAGACTGACCTGTCTCTGTCTCGAGGAGTGTCAGACAGATTTCTGCTCAGCACGTCATGTCTCAGTCTGTCTGCCAGAGATGAGCAGCTTCCTGATTCCCTTCGGGTCAAAATCAACAGTAATCATGATCATAAGTCATCAGATATGAGACACACTCAGCTTCAGCTGTAAGCAGCTCTACAGAAGACAACACAGTCATGATTCAGATCAGACAGATTCATTTCAGACACACACCTGTGTGTGCTGCATGTGTGTGTGTGTGTGTTACCCTGCTCTGGGTCCTAGTGCATCTACGAGTGACAGCAGTTCTCCTTCAGGTACTGTAGGAAGCAGGAGCCGCAGGACTTTGTGGAGATCAGGAACAGACATCAGAGACTGTTTGACCAACGCTGCTGTAAACTCCAGATCCTGAAACACACACACACACACACACACATTTGTTTTATTGAAAAGTGTGTTCATCCCATAGGTGTAATGGTTTTTATTCTGTAGAAACTGTATATTCTATGTCCCTTCACCAACCCTACACCTAACCCTAACCCTCACAGGAAACTTTGTGCATTTTTACTTCCTCAAAAAAACTCATTCTGTATGATTTATAAGTGTTTTGAAAAATGGGGACATGGGTTATGTCCTCATAAGAACCCTCTCCTTGTAATACCTGTGTCATACCCATGTCATTATACAGAGTTGTGTCCTGATATGATACACACACACACACACACACACACACACGTAACATGTTTGCTTGTATGAAATCCACAGATGAAATCTATAATAAATGACAAAGCACTTAATGAAATGGTTACATAAAAGTATATAATTAAATGAATAATTAATTATATACCATGAAAACAGAATGTCAAATTCTAAAATATCAAAATTGTTCATAACATTAAATTTCACAAATCTGCCATGTCAAAACTGTGTTCCATATTAAATACAGCATCCCTAATTTGAAATTGCTGTGAAATAAGTGGATTCATTCAACTTATGAAATGATTTAATTACTGACCATTTTAATTATTCAGATAATTGATACGTTTAATTTTCCTCCAGAGGTCACATTTGTAGGCTGTGTACGTCATCAAGGATGTCTTATTTAAGAAAATTAACCGTAATTAAGTTGATTGATAGTACTTGTGAAGTGTAAAATAATTAATTTATTTTTTTTACTTTACAATTTAACAGTAACTTCACTGAAATGAGATTGACCTACGCTCTCAATGTCAAATGCAGAAATGTTAATCCATGCATTTATGACCTCAAGGTTAGATTATTGTAATGCTTTATTGGGTGGTTGTTCTGCACGCTTAGTAAACAAACTACAGCTAGTCCAAAATGCAGCAGCAAGAGTTCTTACTAGAACCAGGAAGTATGACCATATTAGCCCGGTCCTGTCCACACTGCACTGCCTCCCTATCAAACATCGTATAGATTGACATCCATGATGAGGAGACTCACAATTATCCTAAATAATTATTCAAGTCCGTGAGAATGTGTGATGACGAGCTGAGAACAGAACAGACGGACGGACGGCTGACCTGCTCGCAGTACGTCTGCAGTCTCTTCAGCTGAAGCTGATCTTGTTGATGCTCGAGTGTCTGATTCCTCCGCAGCACTCTGAGACACACGCACACACACACACACACACACACGGTCAGTATCTCCACATGAATCTACACATGATGATGATGATGAAGAGTGTGTCTGCACCTCATGGTTTGTTTACAGCTGATATTAAGATCTGTCTCAGTGTAAATGGGATCTCAGTCTAGATGTTAATATTACTTTTCAAACTCAAATTTGACCAGTCTACACATTCATAAAACTGACTTTATGAGGACATGAACAGTCTTTAAGGGTTGGTTCACCCAAGAATGAAATTCATCCATCTTCTACTCACCCTCGAAGCATCCGAGGTGTGTGTGACTTTCAGGATAATCCAATCAGAGTTATATTAAATATTATAATATTGTCCTTGCTCTTCAAAGTCTTTCAATGGGGGGTGAGCAGGTGTTCATGGTCATCAGTTCAGAAGACGTGAAATAAAGTGCGAGGATCTGTAATAAAACATCTGGGGGGTGAATAAAGGCCCCCTGTAGAGAATCCATGTTTTTGTAAGATATTAATCCAGATATCAAATGTAATAAACACTGTTTTCCTCACCTCTGCTGACTCGCTCCGCTTAGAATATGTTTTTATTTACTTTTTTTTTTTTTTACCAACTTTTGCTTTCTCTTTTTACACACATTACCTCTGCACTGATCATTTACGACAAAGAAACACTTTTGGACATTGGACACCGCTTCACTGACCTGTTTCAGGACACTTTAGGGAAGTCAGACAGGGGGAAGTCGTGGCCTAATGGTTAGAGGGTTGAACTCCCAATCAAAGGGTTGTGAGTTCTAGTCTCGGGCCGGACGGAATTGTAGGTGGGGGTAGTGACTTAGGTGCCCTTGAGCAAGGCATCGAACCCCCAACTGCTCCCCGGGCACCACAGCATAAATGATGAACACTGCTCCGGGTGTGTGTTCACAGTGTGTGTGTGTGTGTTCACTGCTCTGTGTGTGTGCATTTCGGATGGGTTAAATGCAGAGCACAAATTCTGAGTATGGGTCACTTTCAGTCACTTTCACTGAGGAAAAGAGCACACAGCCCTCCTTTACCGAGCATTCTGCTGGCCAATGTCCAGTCTCTGGAGGATAAGATGGACGATCTTAGAGCCAGGATAAGTTTCCAATGGGACATTAGGGACTGTAACATCCTTTGTTTGTCTGAAACATGGCTCACGCCCTCTGTTCCGGACACTGCTGTAACGCCGTCTGAAAACTTTTCTGTTTTACAGATGGACAGGACAGCCGAGGCCGGCAAATCCAAAGGCGGAGGAGTTTGTTTCATGATTAACAAGAAATGGTGTGACCCCAGGAATATCTCCACTCTGTCGCGCTCCTTCTCGCCTCATCAGGAACATTTATCTATTATTCGCAGCCCATTCTATCTGCCGCTCAGCGGCAACACCAACAAAAACATCGTATAGATTTTAAAATATTGCTTATTACTTATAAAGCCCTGAATGGTTTAGCACCTCAGTATTGGAATGAGCTCCTTTTACATTATACTCCTCTACGTCCGCTACGTTCTCAAAACTCAGGCAATTTGATAATACCTAGAATATCAAAATCAACTGCGGGCGGCAGATCCTTTTCCTATTTGGCACCTAAACTCTGGAATAACCTACCTAACATTGTTCGGGAGGCAGACACACTCTTGCAGTTTAAATCTAGATTAAAGACCCATCTCTTTAACCTGGCATACACATAACATACTAATATGCTTTTAATATCCAAATCCGTTAAAGGATTTTTAGGCTGCATTAATTAGGTAAACCGGAACCATGAACACTTCCCATAACACCCAATGTACTTTCTACATCATTAGAAGAATGGCATCTACGCTAATATTTGTCTGTTTCTCTCTTATTCCGAGGTCACTGAGCCACCAGATCCAGTCTGTGTCCAGATCAGAGGGTCACTGCAGTCACCCGGATCCAGTACGTATCCAGACCAGATGGTGGATCATCACCTAGAAAGGACCTCTACATCCCTGAAAGACAGCGGAGACCAGGACAACTAGAGCCCAGATACAGATCCCCTGTAAAGACCTTGTCTCAGAGGACCACCAGGACAAGACCACAGGAAACAGATGATTCTTCTGCACAATCTGACTTTGCTGCAGCCTGGAATTGAACTACTGGTTTCGTCTGGTCAGAGGAGAACTGACCCCAACTGAGCCTGGTTTCTCCCAAGGTTTTTTTCTCCATTCTGTCACCGATGGAGTTTCGGTTCCTTGCCGCTGTCGCCTCTGGCTTGCTTAGTTGGGGTCACTTCATCTACAGCGATATCATTGACTTGATTGCAAATAAATGCACAGACACTATTTAACTGAACAGAGATGACATCACTGAATTCAATGATGAACTGCCTTTATCATTCTGCATTATTGACACACTGTTTTCCAAATGAATGTTGTTCAGTTGCTTTGACGCAATGTATTTTGTTTAAAGCACTATATAAATAAAGGTGACTTGACCTGACACCGGAATATAAACATAGGCTCGTTCAGGATCCCCCGGTGCAGAGGGTGGTGAAAAGTTCATCTGATGTCAGCGAGTTCACGGATGTAGCATTAAGCTTTGTAAGCATGCTAGCCTAACAAGCTATGGATACAATAACTATGAGGACCTTCTCAAATCAGAAACCGTGGGTGGACAGATCAATCCGTGCAGCAGTAAACAAACGCACTGCTGCTTACAACACCGGTCTTCTGTCAGGAAACATGAGCGAGTACAAAGCATCGTGCTATGCTCTCCGATACGCAGTAAATGCCACCAAACACAGATACAGGAGAGTCACATTTCCAGCTAAATGACTCCAAACGCATGTGGCAAGGACTGAGGACCAACTGTGACTTTGGAAATAAATCCTCTGCAGAGGTGAGAGCAGATCTGTCGCTGGCTGACGAGCTAAACACTTTCTATGGCCACTTTGAAAGCAATCTAAGCAGAGTGAGTCTGCCGATCAGCGCGTCAGGAAGCAGCAGTCATGTAAGGAAAGCTGCTGGACCTGATGGGATTTCTGGCCGTGTTCTGCGGTCCTGAGCTGATCAGCTCGCTGGTTTGTTTACATCCATTTTTAATGAGTCTCTTGCTACATCGGTGGTTCCCACCTCATTCAAAAAATCGGTCATCATCCCTGTGCCTAAGAACAATAAACCCTCTTGTCTGAATGACTATCGTCCAGTTGCCTTCACATCAATAGTCATGAAGGTCTTTGAGGGACTGGTTAAAAACGTCATCTGCTCCTCCATACCGTATACTTTGGACCCTCTTCAGTTTGCCCAAACAGATCCACTGATGATGCCATCTCTCACATCCTGCACTCTTCTCTCACACACATCGACAGCAATAACAGGAACTATGTAAGGCTGCTATTTATTGACTATAGCTCAGCTTTTAATACTATAGTACCCATAAAGCTAGCTTCTAAATTCATAGACCTCGGACTGAATTCTTCACTCTACGTCTGGATCCTTGATTTCCTCACCGGCAGACCTCAAGTGGTGAAACTAGGCCAGTACACCTCCAGCTCCATCACCCTGAACGTAGGAGTCCCACAGGGCTGTGTCCTGAGTCCCCTGCTCTACTCTCTCTACACACATGACTGCGTGTCTTCGCACAGCTCCACATCCATTATCAAATTTGCTGATGATACTGTGGTTCTGGGCCTCATTCACAACAATAATGAGACCGCATACTTGGATGAGGTAGAGAAATTAACATCATGGTGCCAGGACAACTGTCTCTCTCTGAATGTGAGCAAAACTAAAGAGCTGATTGTGGACTTCAGGAAGAGACAGCAGCAGCCCTATACTCCTCTCATGATCAGCGGGACACCTGTGGAGAGGGTGAGCAGCTTCAAGTACCTTGGTGTAAACATCTCGGAGGACCTGACTTGGACTACTCACATTCAAACACAGGTTAATAAAGCCAGGCAAAGACTGTACCATCTGCGACAGCTGAGGAAATTCAGGGTCTCACCAGCAATCCTGAAAACTTTCTATTCTGGGGCCATAGAAAGTGTATTGACTCAGTGTATCTCAGTGTGGTATGGGAACAGCTCCAGTCAAGACTGCAAAGCCCTGCAGAGAGTTGTGCGCTTATCAGGGTCTGCTCTCCCCTCTCTGCAGGACATCTACCTCAAACACTGCAGAAGTAGAGCTGTTAAAATCATCAAGGACTCCATCCACCCCAGTAATCATATTTTCACTTTGCTGCCATCTGGTAAACACTTACTCCTAAACTCTAAACCAGCCTCTTAACATCCTCATGCCTCCACTTAATGTTCACTTTATCAGTAAGATCTTCATCATTCACTGCCTCACATAGACACACTGACAGTGTCACCCTGTTTGCACATTTGCCACTTGTACATCCCTGTGTATCTTAATATTTAAGACTACAGTTTACTTTCATGCACATTATTTTATGTTCTATATTTAATTCTACAATCTTTTTATATTTTATTCTTATATTTTTATTGTTTACTTTTATTTCATTCTTACATAGCTATATTTATGTATATTTTCATCTGTGTTGTTTTCTTTAATAATTGCACTGTCCATGGAGCGGACCGGACTCACATTTCACTGCTGGTTATATATGCTATATATAATTATTTATAAATATTGTATATATAAATATTTGACGAATAAAAATCTTGAATCTTACAGGGTGCCTTTATTCACCCCCAGGAGTCGTGTGAGGGACGTTGTATTACAGATCTGTGCACTTTATTTCACGTCTTCTCAACTGTTGACAACAAACACCCGCTCACCCCCATAAAAGACTGGGAAGAGAGAGGACAATATTTCATATAACTCTGAATGGATTATTCTGAAAGAGGAAAGTCACACACACCTTGGATGCTTCGATGGGGAGTAGAAGATGGATGAATTACAATTTTTGGCTGAACCTAACCTTTAAAGAAAACAAACAAACAAAAAAGCAGCTTATAATGCTAGTCTCAGTAGTTTATGCAGTGACTCCTGTCATGTTACACTGATGATCAGCAGTGACTCCGCCCACTCAGCTGTCAATCATCCGCTGTCAGGGAGCATGACATTGATAGAGTTATTGATGATTGGTCCATCAATCCTTCTCACAGACAGAGATTCTTACTGTGTGTTTGCCCTGAGCGACGTGAGTCTCTGTCTGTCTGTCATTCATCTGTATGTAGAATCTGATTCTGACTCTACACAACCTGCTTAACAAGAATAATGATGAATTTTACAACAGATGAATTAATCTGATGTAACAGAGTCAGCTGAGACGGATGTTAACAGCAGGAGTGAACCGGGCAACACACAAATAATCAGTATAATGGTGAGCTGCACCTGTCAATCACCCGCTGCCTCCTGAAGAGCGCCTCCTGCAGGACAGCCGCGACTCCACCGTCCACCATGAACACATCCTCCTCTTCATCATCATCCTTATCATCTGAGCTCACACAGCCCCGCCCATCCACTGACTCCTCCCACTGAAGCCGGAGCTCCGCCTCCTCAAGAGCCTCGACAGAGACAGAGATGGTTTCACTCGTGACACTCGACAGGAACATCAGAATCAAAACGAGAATAATGAAAGTCCAGGCAAGCAAAAGAGAGATCCTAAAAGACTATAAAGGCTAAACAGGTGATTTTATGTGAATAAAAACCTAAATTAAATCGGTTCATCATGTAAAGCAATCTTCTAAAATTTGAGTTAAAGAGCTTGATTCATGAGGATTAATTTTACAGTGCTTTTATGATCTTAGGGTTAGTGAATATTTTTGGTTACTTGGGCTCGAGGAAGGACAGAATCTGCGCAGCTTTCATTAAATATCTTCAGTTGAGTTTACATACATGATGCATGCTGGGAAGTTCTCAGGAAATTTGAAAAGTAGATTGTAACTCTTGTCAAAATTAGGGTTTCAATCAATTATAATTCTACAAGATCTTGTCTATCATCTCTAAAAATATCTTGGCGAAATTCACTTATTGCAGAAAAACAGGGATTTATTGCAGCGAGCAGAAAAGACTGTTTCTCTCATGTTAAGAACACGCTGCTTTCTCTTAACAACTCAAAAACAGCTAACCTATCAAAATAAATCAAGCAACATGTATAATAGAGGTGTATCAACCCGCCAGTCCTGCACGCAAAGTTTTATTTAATGAATTAATTTTAATATCATGATATGGCGGAGCCATTAACATTCAGAGAGAGAAAAGAGGAGTGTGATGACAGTCTGTAATATGCACATGTTTTCTACAAGCTACACTATTAGTGCCGTCCAAACACAGGAGTGATCAGACGTTCAGAGACTGTGCGCATCATGACAGACAGAGAACGGTCCTCTTCTGGGTAATGTCAGTCTGTTTGTGTAATGATGGAGTATAGTGCTTCTGACAGACAGAGATCGTTCACTAGAAGAAGCTTTTCTCAAAATTACATTCCGGAAAATCATAACTATGAGCCAACTTCAGACAGCCATAACTTTTGTTATGTTCAAGCTTTCAAAGGGTTTGAACTCAGCTTTCATATGGTATCTAAACTAAAAAGGTAGAATTTCACCATGTTTTCTAGATCACACATGAACTCAAGTCTTATGGGATTGGAACGACATGAGGGTGAATGAATGATAACAGAACTATAATTTCTGTGTGAACAAACCTCTTTGAAGAACTGATCGCATCAATCTGGATGAGATCCAGCATTCTAGTAGAATATTAACATCTGTTCTGCTGATTTATAGCACTTTAAAAACTACTAAAGCACAACTGAACAACACACAGAAGATAAAACTGCACAAACACTGACGTGCAGGAAAGGTCAGAGTGTGTGTGTGTGTGTGTGTGTGTGTGCGCTCACCAGCCGGTGTGTGTTGATGGTGTGTGTGATGTCAGTGTGAAGTATCTCTGGTCTCAGGAGTGTTTGTAGATGCAGTAGGGCTGTGTGAGTCTCCGTCACTTTAGTTTTCTTCTCTGCATGTTCCCACTGCAGCGACGCCACAAACACGGCCACACACTCCTGACACACACGCAGCTGCTGCTCCTGAAACACACTCGCCTCGTGCCACGCCTCACACACACACACACACACACACACACACACACACAGGTGTTTCACTCTCGCTCCGAGTGTGTGCTGCTCATGTGATCTGTGTGATGTCTCTCACCCGCTGCGGCGTGTCGCTCCGTGTGTCGCTCTGCTGCAGCCGCTCCTGCAGACGCCTCTGGAAACACTGCAGCTCTGTGACCTCTGACCTCTGCAGGTGCAGATCAGGCATCAGACACACACTCACACACACACACACTGCTCTACACAGCGCTCACCTCCGTCTCCTCCTCTGTAGGGGTCACGGTGGGGTCACTGGGGTCAGTGTCGTGCTGTTTGAGCTCACAGACAGCGTGTGGAAGAGCGAGACAGCGATCCAGACGACACGCAGCCTTCACACACTCCAGCTGCAGACGCACACTCTGCTCACACGAGAGAGAGCGCACACACGCACACACGCAGCTGACACACACACACACACACACACACGTCTCGTGTGTTACCACTCAGATGAACTAAACTGCATCAGTCCAGGGTTACTGTAGTAAACTAAAGCCACAAACCACTGTTTGTTATAAACATTTACTGTCTCAAAATACAGTTACTTAAATACAGTTATTTACCTACTTTCAACTTAAACCCTTATGTTACCAAATTTTATTAAGTCTATCTAATAAAATAAAACTGAAATAAAAATGCAAAAGTACAGAAATGTCTAATTCCTAATAAAAACAGTACTGATGTGTGAAGCAGACCTGCAGTATTGTGAGAAGGCGTCTCTGATGCTGCGCTGCTGATCAAGCTCCTGCTGCTGATGCTGTCGGATGCAGCTCTGAGCGGATCGCAGCTCGTGGGACGCTGCCTTCCCCAAACACTGCAGACGCTCCTGAATCTGCTCCGTCTGCGGCAGCAGCTGCGCAGCTCCTGGACACCACGCAGACACATGCACCTTCAGCTCCGCCAGTGACGCCTGCAGCACACACAGACTCATCTGCACACACACACACACACACACACACAGGAGTCACACCACAGACACACACCTCACTCCTGCAGCACGCTCATATCCCACAGTACCTTGCGTGTCCTGCCTGCCGTCTCTTCATCCAGGTGATTGATGAGTTCTGAGAGTTCATTGCTCTGGTACATCAGGATTTCGGTCCATTTCTGCAGGTACTGCTCCACCGTGACATCAGAGGAAGCACTCACCGCCTGCAGCTGATGCCAGTGTTCACACACCTGCTCCAGCGACAAATACAGAGACACGATCACAACCACAGACCTCCGAACGATCAACACGATCAACCTCTGCTGTCACACTCAGTCTCTCATGTCTTCTGTCTCTGACTGAGAGTTCAGAGTGTTTTACACTTCCCACACTTGCTACATCATTAGAAGAATGGCATCTACGCTAATATTAGTCTGTTTCTCTCATTCCGAGGTCACCGTAGCCACCAGATCCAGTCTGTATCCAGATCAGATGGTGGATCAGCTCTAATCTCTCCTGATTGTGATGAAGTAAAGGTCAGAATACGGTCAGTAATATCTCCAGATGAACTCTTCCTGGACTGAAGCAGCTCAGCTTTACTGGATTCTCCATCAATCATGTTTTAGAGTCTCAAATCTGATCCTCAGGATCTTTTGAGGAGCTTTACTTTCACTGTTCCTCAGCGGAGGAATGATCTTCACAAGCCTCCAGAACATCTCACATCTTCTGAGGAGCCTTGATTTCTCCAGCTCTCAATCACTGTGTTATATGTGCGGATCATTTACACATTACTGGAGATATAGAGCACAGACTCATATTCAGATCAGTTTATATCAGTATCTGCTCTACTGTTAGAATCATCTCAGTGGTTTACATCACAAGCAGCAGAATTCACTGCATCAAATTGCATATTCTTGCTCAATTGGAGGTGCTTTTCATCATTTTCACTATATCATACTTTATGAGTGTGTGGGATTAAAAATGTATAAAATGTTAAAACTAGGTTCCAATGTAATAGCATATGAACTGAAAACGTTTGGATATACATTTTGAGGTAAATCAGGAAAATCAGGTGTCTGAGATAATGTCCTTTTGTCTTTGTGCTCTTCCTTGCCATTTGGTTTTTTTAAGCTCAAGACACAGCTGTGCCTTTTGTCTCTGATACTGTCAGGCACCTCTGTATTTAAATGACACTGTTACGCTGATAAGATCAAGGCTGGGAAGTTGCCAGTGTCTGGAATCTTCCTGATTGCATTTGCATGCTTTGTTTAAATGGTCTCCACCTCTACTGTATGGATCCCTCCCACTTGAATGTATAAAAACTACAATGTCTTAAGGACAAATTAGACTGTTGATGACTGCAGCGCCACGCAGAGCGTTCTTAATAAAAGAATCCTGCTGAAGATTACCCAAGAGTCTCCTGGTCTTCGTTTCTGAGTTCCCAACAAGTGTCTTATTTAATGTCAGACTTAACAGGTTTATACCTTAACACAGCTCAAACACACACACACACACACACACCTTCTCAGACAGCAGCTGTCGTCTATTCTTGATGATGTCACAGCGGATGGCGCTGCGCTCACGACTCACGCTTTCTTCTAAATTCTGTTTGACCCGCAGAATCTCCAGATGAACATCCAAACACTGTTGGGAGAAACCACACTCCCTAAACACACACACACACACACAATAAATATCTGTTCTAAAGGAAAGAAAAAGTGTATAGTGAGACACAAGTGATAAGAGTACAGTAATATTGTAGATCATGTGTGTGTGTGTGTGTGTGTGTGTGTGTGAGGGAGAATAAAATGATTTTCGGGACTCCCGCACAATATAAATATCTTAACCATAAAATGTCTAAACATATAAATTGTTACTTATATGTGGCACAAAAGCAGCAAGCACAACTAATTTTAATGTTTTCAGACATTGCTAAAAAGAACATTATTTTGTGTTTGGTGTAATGAAATGTGTTTATGCAGTTTAAGTTTAAAAAACCCATTATTTTCCACAAACTGTACATTATGGTTTCTCCTCTTCTGAAATGCATAGATTTTGACAAAGCTCATCGGTCTGAAAAGCGAGGTGTGCTCTGATTGGCCAGATATCCAGTGTGTTGTGATTGGCCGAATGTGTGATAGAATTGTTACGCTCCTCACTAATACTGTGATGTGTGTCCCGGCGCGACGAGACAAAACCAGTACAACCCAGTACACACGAGCGTTTACTGCTTCCAGTGGGGACATAATGATGATTATTATGATTTACACATTGTGTATCACACTGCATAAACATAAAACCATGTCTGTATTTGTAATCGGAGGAACAACAAACTACAAGCACTACTCTACACTGCTCAAAACTCATGTTTCAATCATCAGTGGCTAATTCTTGAAAAAGTACTAACAGACTGAGTCAGAAGCACCAGACTGTCCTCACATTACTCTTACACGTGATCATCAGCCGCGTCTCCAGTGTGGGGTCAGTGTGAGTCAGGGATTAAAGCGGCCGGCGGGGCTCATAGTCTCGGGTCAGTAGCACCGAGGGCAGAATAGTGCTGTGTTTCCACAGTCAGGGCCTGAAGCTCCGCTGCGCGTCACTAAAACACGCTCTTTACACGCCTCTCAGAACAACGTCACGCAACCCCAGCATTTCACCAACAAAGAGAAGTTATCAGAAAACTAAGAAATAAGTCACAGTGTGCGATCACACATGCTTTGTTAAATATTCATATTCAAAAGCATCGATGTAGAATAAGTGATACATTGATCATAATGATTTAATTTATCAGGACTCAAAATTAATCACACATAAATACACTATTTTTATTTATTTATTTTTAACGCTCATGAAAATAGTCTGCTTATTCAGTCGAGTGTGTTTCTGTTTATTAGCCACAGTAGCCGTCACATTTAGAATGAATGATAATATCTCTGTTTTTATAAAAGCTCCCGAACAAAAAAACATTATTATATTTTTATGATACTGAGGAGCTAAACTCTCGAGATGAGGCTTGTGTGAGATAATATAAGTTACTAAATAAATACACGATTGTGATAGAGAATAAGAAGCTGATGTCTGATTTACCATGTTTACTATGGTAATGTAATTGTTGATCTTTTGCATCGTTTATAAATGTTTCTGCCTTGTTTAGTGATTATGATCCACATCGGATCAAGTTATTTCAAACACTTGCTGCTAACTAAGAGTGAGTTTTGAGCTTAACTTATTTTAAAACGTCTTTAATGCTGGTGTTAAAGCGGTTATCTTTCTGAAATGATCTGCGCTGACGCTCTCCAGACACTGAGAAACTCCTCTTTGTTCATAACTCCTCCTCTAGCCCCAGCTGGCCCGCTTTGGCCCAAGGTTTTCGTCGGGCCAGAAAACCCTGGCCGTTGGCCCCGAGGAAGCCCCGGAAGTGACAGTGGAAACACGACTGGTCCTGGCGCACACTAGCACGCCCGGTTTACGCTCGACAGTGGAAACACGGCTATTTAGCAGACACTTATCCAACACAACTTGCAAAGTCGGAAATGCCCCACTTTGTAGAAACAGACACCAGCATTGTACTCTACTCTCGCAGGAAACACTTATCTTCGTAAAATGCGCTGAATATTTGGGTTGAACTGTTCTGGATACAGCTGTTGTGAATTAACCACTGATTTCTAGTCGTGTGCTCTTTTGGAAGACCAAACAAGTAGCTTCACTTTCCGAGTGAAACACCCATCGTCTCCAGGACACGACGGAGGCAACACAGAGAATAACTTACGACTTCTTTCTTTGCGTGAACATTTGGGCGGTGCTTTGCAGATCTTCCCACTCAGTAACGTAGAGATGTGGGCCGTGTTAGAACAAGGTGTTTTAGGAGAACATGGTTGACTTAACTTTTATAAGGAATATTTCTTTGGATTTGAGACTTTAGTCTTCGCAACGTTACAGATCTTCTTTATGCACCAAGAGCTTGTAACACTCCAAAGAGAAAGAAAAACTTGAAATCACATTATATAACCCCTTTAAAAAGATGTACATATGCAAGCATAGGCAGATTCTATTCACAACACATTTAAAGCATTGCGCAAATGTAACCAATCACACGCATAGCTAGTGATTTCTGGTAAGCAGTGTCCAATCAGAGGAGATTAAGTTAGAATCCAATTACAGCAGTGCTGAAATTTGCATGCTCACAAATCCTCTCATTTTAACAGACGAAGTGTAGACATTTAGAAAGACATGGTGTTGTATGTAATGTGTGATGGTGAGGTTGTAGCGTGTCAGATGTACCCGTGTGTTTGTGCATCTCTGATGCGTTGCACGCTGCTGCTGAACGCCTCACTCGTCACGGCCTGAAGACTCTGGAAACTCTGCAGCAGGAAGCGGCGCTGCACGTGTCGTTCAGCCAGCAGCGCTCTCTGATTGGCCAGAAGGACATCAAGCACCTCCTCCAGAGCATCCTGGGTGGAGCCACAGCACACATTTATAACATTCCCAGAATGTTAGAAATGAAATGGTTTCTGACTTGACTTAGACATTGTTGAACTGTTATTTGTATTTATTAAATGCATATTCTCATAAAACCAGATGCATGGAAATCAAAGTCAGGTCTCTTGTTCAACTAAACTAAAAAGAGTGCAAACAGAAGATGATTTAGTGTTCTTCACGGTGCAGGTGCTTCGAAACCACTGCAGCAGCTATGAGCTCACGCCACGCATACAGCGAACAAGCTTTAACTTAGAAACCCCAGAGCAGTGGGATCAGACATCACACCTGACGGCTGTAGTACTGCATCAGGAGTTGGTCTGCAGTGCTTTTCTCCAGCTCTCCGGTCCGAGCCGCCTCCTCCAGCTCCTCACCGAAGATCTTGTGCAGCTCAAAGCGCCGGCGCAGCGCCTGCTGTCTGTGAGCCTGTGCAGACGCGTGTTCATGCCGGACCAGGAGCCGCTTCTGCAGGCGCTTCAGCTCTTCCTTATGCAGCTTCTCCAGTAGAGAACGAACCTCCAGCACGTCCTGTTAACATCCCACACACATCATGATCTTACTGAACATTTGCCAGTTTCACCAAAAAAGTAACTTGATTCAATAGGAAACATATATGTTCTTGTTTTAACCATAAAGTCAATTCAGATCCATTTGTGGGAAGAGATGATTGTTGACCTGCAGCGGTGCGTGCTGGAACAGTTGTTCTGCGTGTGCTGTTTCACTCATGTGTTTGCGCTGCTGTGTTTCCATCTCCTCCTGCGTCTCCAGGTTACACTGAGCAGCGAGCGCAGCCATCCGCGCCACATGCTCCTCCTGGACCTTCCCTTCCATCCCCACGATCTGCCCATTAATGACCCCCAGAACACGCCTCTCGCCCGGGTCACTCAGACGCCCCGCCGCCCGAACACCCGCCAGCAGCACAGACAGCAGCCCCTTAAACATCTGCACTCGCACTCGCTCCACCCACACCGCCGCACGCAACACACTCGACATCTGCAGACTGACAGAGACACCTTTATACTCACACACACACACACACATACACACTCACTCACTCACTCACACACACACCGCCGCACGCAACACACTCGACATCTGCAGACTGACAGAGACACCTTTATACTCTCTCACACACACACACACACTCACTCACACACACACACACCGCCGCACGCAACACACTCGACATCTGCAGACTGACAGAGAGACACCTTTATACTCTCTCTCACACACACACACACACACACACACTCACTCACTCACACACACACCGCCGCACGCAACACACTCGACATCTGCAGACTGACAGAGAGACACCTTTATACTCTCTCTCACACATACACACACACACACACACTCACTCACTCACACACACACCGCCGCACGCAACACACTCGACATCTGCAGACTGACAGAGAGACACCTTTATACTCTCTCTCTCTAACACACACACACACACTCTGAAAGACACACACTCGCATGCACTCTCACGCGCACACACACACACACTCTGAAACACACACACTCGCATGCACTCTCACGCGCACACACACACACACACTGAAACACACACACTCGCATGCACTCACGCACACACACACACTCTGAAACACACACTCGCATGCACTTTCACACACACACACACACACTCGCATGCACGCTCACGCACACACACACACTCTGAAACACACACACTCGCATGCACACACACACACACTCGCATGCACACACACACACTCGCATGCACGCTCACGCACACACACACTCACACATGCACTTTCTGCATTTTTACTTTCTCAAAAAAAACTCATTCTGTATGATTTACAAGCTTTGGTATCCATGGTGACCTCATTTTAATCCTCATGAGTCTGTGTGTATTCAGGTTTAGTTTTCCACCAGGATATATAATCCTATACACACACACACACTCACCTGTCAAGCACTGGAATCATGTTTTGTGGATCTTCCAACATCACAATATCCACAAACTTATCTTCAAACGCTGCCTCCTCATTGGCTGCAGCAGTGATGTCACACTCGCATGGCCCCGCCTCTTCATTGATGGTGTGTCTCTAGAAATGAAGGAACAGCAGAGTCATTCCCAGGGGCACTGCATCCACGCATGCACTGACGGGCCACACACACACTCAGCGCTGAGACTGGACTGAACTGACCGTGTGTGTGCTGCGCTGCAGGTACTTCACACTGACCACAGCCAGACACAGCAACAGAAGAGTCAGGAGGAACGAGATGGTGAACCCCACGAGGAGAAGAGAGCGATCCGCACCAGCCTGCCACACACACACACACACACAGATCACAAACACACACCAGCAACAGCAGCTGGTTACATGGGAGTGTGTGTGTGTGTGTGAGAGAGAGAGAGTGTTTGTGTACCTGTTCAGTTGGGTTTACCCTCACAGTGAAATTGGCGATGACTGGACCAAACAGATGAATGTCATTCTAAAATACAATTGATCAGATTTATCAAATTCCATACACAAAACAACAATGATAGGAACATCAAGGTCCAAGTCATCACATCCACACACACACACACACACACACACACACACACACACACACCCCAGCATGCACAGTGAGTAACAGACAGACGGATACACACAGGAGTGGATGTGGATACCTGAGTGGCGTTGGAGAAGGTCAGAAACGCAGGGAGACTGAGAATCTCTGTTGAGAGTTGAGAGTCTCCGTTTCCTTTCGCACTCATCCTGTACAAAACCACATACTGAGAGCCAGCTACACACACACACACACACACACACACACACACACAGTGAGAATATGTTTGTGTTCTACATTGTGTGTTTGTCTGTTTTTTTCTAAAATATGATTTGGTCTATGACATATCTTTGTCTATATTTAAGTCTATGATGTGCTCATGTACATAGTAAGATAAATAATGCACTATAAAAAATATGTACGATTGAAATTGAACTCTATACTACTAAAGATGTTTCATTAAAATACTGTTGGATTTAACAATAGTGGTTTTATGTTACAATGCATGTTGTTAAATGAATGTTTATCATGTTATTTTACTATTGTGTTTGTGTTATCATTATGGTGTTTGACACAAAAAAAGACTACTGAATTTACGGGTTTAACATTATTATTTTTTTTGTAAATTACTATTTTAAAGAGTAAATTTACAGATTGATCTGAAAGTATGTAAACACATTCTACTGTATTTTTTCAGAGTGATGTTTGTACCACGCAGTGAGTCTGTGCTGAAGGTCTGGAAGCCTCTCTCCTGGACGCTGCCATTGGTCTGCAGCAGAGTGACCCCAGACACAGAGTCACGGATGCAGAGCTGCGAAAGGTCACGACCCTCCTGTGGATTACTGACCTCCAGACGCACCTGCACCTGCGCAGACACACTGCCCCCCGAGTCCACCTGCAGCACACACACTTACACACTCATATACATACACCAGCACACACACACTCATATACAATGCTGTGAAAAAGATTTTGCCCCCGTCCTGTGTTTTTCTTTTTTTGCATATTTTTCAGACTTGAATGATTCAGATCATCAAACAAATTGTAATATTAAACAGAGTATAATATTACAATTTGTTTGATGATCTGAATCTTTCAAGTATGATGCAATATGCTGTGAAAGGCAGAAAACCTTTTCACAGCACTGTATATAAAAATACACACACACATACACACAAATATATACACCAGCACACAGTGCAAAAACACACACACTCATATACATACACCAACACACACACAACATTACTCTTAAACGGAGCCTTTGTCTAGTGGAGTTCCACAAGGATCCGTTCTCAGCCCAGTCTTGTTTTCATTATATGTGTTACCCTTAGATTTTCATAAGCATTCACTGGAATAAACTACCTCTACATCTCAGACTGGCTCTGTCATTAGGCCATTTTAAATTAAAGTGCATTTACAGGTGCATCTCAAAATATTAGAATATAATGGAAAAAAGTTATTTTTGTAATTTAATTTAAAAAATATACTATAATCTAGATTCACTGCACACAAGTACTGATATATTTCACTAGTTTTTGTGTTTTACTTCTGATGGTTACGTCTTACAGCTTAGGAAAGTTTAAAATTCAGTATCTCAAAAATTCTTAAATTCTAATTCCAAAAATAAAATTCCAAGTGGTTTGCTGACCATGATATTACTGTGCTTGATTGGCCAGGTCACCTGACCTGAACCTCACAGAGAATCTATGGAGTATTGTGAAGAGGAAGAGAAGTAACTGACTGTGCTTCAATAACTCCTCAGCAGTGCCACAGATCGTCTCCATGCCTCGCCGCACTGAAGCAGTAATTCATACAGGAGCCCAAACCCAGTACTGATTGCATAATTTAAACTTGCTTTGGAGAGCTTGGATATTTCTGTTTTGTAAATCTTTTTTTGATTGACCTTTGAGAAAATATTCACATTTTTTGAGATACTGAATTCTTTATTTTTCTAAGCTGTAAGTCATAACAATCAGAATTAAAACAAAAACTCTTAAAATATATCAGTTTGTGTGCAATGAATCTAGAATCTAAGAAAGTTTACAGTTCTGCACACTAAGGATTTTGATAACATGTTGTTGACCATTGCTTGTCTGAAAGTAAATACTGTGTATTTTTTGATGTAGAGATTGTACAGCAAATTTTTGTTTTGGTTGTGATTTATAAATAAATAAACACTCATTTATACACAAACACACACACAGCAGTCTATGATCATGGAGTCAATCACACCTGAGCACACTTATGGAAGGAGACTCCAAACGCTGAAGGCTTTGTCTCGCTCTAAATGAAACACACATCAGATCAGACTGAGATCAGCAAAAACAACAGAAATCTGAAAGATGGGTGATTGACAGATATCAGTGCAAATCTTACCCGCTGTGAAGCGTGTCTGGTGCTTCTCTTCCCCGCCCACTGACCAAATAAGGTGTAGGGGGCGTGGCCTGAGATGGCGTCCTCTGGGTACTGCTGTAAAGAACTGATTCTTCGCCTGATTACTGAGAGAGAAAAAAACAATAGAAACTACTGTCTGTTCTTTATTTCCCCCAAAAAAACAACTAACAGATATTTACTTTTAGATTTAAAAAGAACATGAAATTAGAAACCTTTTCTGCGCTGTGATTCCTCCTGATGATCATTAGATAATGCTGCATTGATTACAAGAGCTCGAGCGATAAGCAACAACGCGCTCCATACAAACATCTCCATACGCAGAACGTGTTCACAAGCCGACGCATTTAACATGAGCAGATCAAACGTTCCCACCGCGACGATTAATAAAGGAACAACTCATTAAATTCATGTTGTTCTCTGTTTTTTATGTCACCAGCAGCTCTTTGTTCTTCAACGCTGCAAAGTGTAAGTAAACATCTCATGAGTGACCGGGAAGAAGAAACGAGCTTTTCGCCGTATGTTTTTCCATTTCCGTTTTCCACAACTTTTCCAAAGATTGGAAACTGCGGGAAGCCCCGCCCTCACGCGCATTCAATTGGCTCAATGAGCAACATTCTTCAGGCGATGCCGCGCTTCGATTGGCTGCAAACTCTGCCAATCAAAAGTAACAGTACAGAAGACAGTAAGAGAACGAATGTCGTTATTTTGTATCGCGCCAACCGCCATAAAACATCAGAAGAAGAGGAAGAAAGCAGGCTTTACGCGCGTTAACCGTGCGTTTGAAATGCCTTTTTAAGCCTCGAGGGACTCGTGCTCGGAAATTGAGGCGTCAGAGACGCGGGGTCCGGTGCAAGTCTCGCGCTGATCGTGCCGTGTATGGCGAGTGGAATGTGACAGGATTACCTGCCGAAGTGAACTTTGACGTGTGAGAAGTAAGTTGCTAAATAATACATCATCAATTACTTTCTGAAATAATGAAGGCTAAAATGCCTGTAGTCTAAAATGTTTAAAAACATCTATTTTAGTTCCCCTCACTCCACAACAAAAACAATTCAATTAACCCTATTTATAAAAGAACAAGAATTACAAATATAAGAAGCTATAGCAATATAGACTTTTTAAACCGTTTAACTGATTATTAATCGGTCAAAATCAGCTGATCTGTGTTTGCTGCACTCAGAAACCGGTGACTCAGCAGAGCTTGTACGAGCTCTTGTCATCGTTAAATCTTTCTCAGACGTTTCCAAATGTCGAAATTGGTTAGCGCATCTATCTGTGCATGATGGTGTCCAGTGACTCTGGCGAGCGGAGCTTCTCAAAGTTAGGAATAATCAAAGGAGAGCTGCGGTCCTCGGTTGGGCAGGAAAAGGTTAAGCATGCGCTTGAGTGTAGAGACCGCGTGGGATGGATTTTTCTGTCCCGCTCCCGCAAAAATATATGTTATTTTCTCCCGCTCCCCGCGCAAACGATCAAGTTTCGTCCTGCTACCACCTGCAAAATCCTGCAGTAAAGTATACGTTTTTTTTAATCCATTGCATATTCTGCCTGCTACTCTGTTATTTTTTTCAATTGCTCCCCTGTTGAATATAAATTTAAAAAAGAAACAAATGTTTCGTTTTATTTGCATTTAATTAAATGGATGAAAGGAACGAACAAGGAACTTAGAACATAGAACATAGAAATACAGTAATACAGTAAAAAAGTAAGAATAGAGTTTATTTCATGTTCAAAGGAAAATTAGCCTATAGCCTACTGCTTAAAAATGCCTTCTTTTCTTCAAACATTTTTTCAAAAAATTTTTTTCCTCAATAACAAAATAGACCAATTTTAAATATTTAACAAAATAAATAAATAATTAAAAATAAACGGAATAAAAAAAAATATTGTAGACTAATAGTACTAATGTAGTCCGTGCAGGAATAGCATGTTCTTCATTGATGAGGGCTTCAGATTAATCCGTCTCTTCGCATTTATGCGACCGCAATTACTGAAAGCCCTCTCCAATGGTGCGCTGGGAGCTGAATGGAGAGTAGCCTACATGGTGTGTTACTTTGCTTAATCTCGGAAACTCTTGATATCGCCTTTTCCACCACTGGATCTCTCGCTATTTCGGAATGGAATTACACGTCGCTGTCCATGGTTTCATCAGCATCCTCCCATTCCGCAAAGTCTATTTTATTTTATTTTAGTCTATTATAAATAAAGGTTTATCTGTTTTTAGTAATTTTATTTTGCTAGATATTTCCACTTTGCCGGAGTCCCGCAAATAACTTTATTTTCCCGCCACCCGCACACAATAATATCATTCACCAATCAAATATTGTCCCGCGACGCACTCGGTTGCGCTGGGTCCCGCGGTACTCCCAGGTCTCTACTTGAGTGTCGAATGCACATGCACCAACGCCTAAAAAAATAGGCCCTTTTTGCGCTGCGTCATCAGGCCCAATTTGGTCTTAATCCGGTCCTGAAGGAGGTGTATTAACATTGAGACTTGACTGAGTTCACAGCTGAGCGGAAATTTCACTCACTGGCTTCAGCGTCACATTTGCGAATGCTGTACTGCTGGAATTCGTGATTGGTTGACAGCAAATTTCAAATATTAAACCGAACGATAAAATAATGGCCATTTCAAATTTTCGATTATGTTCGGAACTAAAAAAAATCATTTCGTTTCTGTTTCTGGTTCTGTTCCTGTAAAAATATCGTTCGTTTCCGGTTTTCGTTCCTTGAACCAGTTCAGAGCCCTGATTAAAATAATAACTAAAGAGGATAGATTTTGGGGGGGGGGGGGGGTTACGTCATGGCCTGTAGGAGGGGCATCAATGACCGCTAGGGGGGGCACGGCCCTCGAATGCCCCACCACTGCACCGGCCTTGTGTCATAACTAGTGATTTGTGGTTACAGTAACAGCATCTGAGTCAATACTGTGTTGAGTCTATGTATTTGTGATTGTAATGTTGAAAAGTGTGAGACTATGCACGTGTGCAATTCACATCATTTGTATTCATTCATGATAAAGCATCAGTGAAGAAACATCGCTTGAACGCTCATTCATTTACAGTATTTCACAATTGCTAAAACACATTTCTTGAAACCTTTACCCATATTCTCAAAACTTTAAACACAAAACCCAGTCTTTAAACTACATACACAAAACCCCTGACTCTTCTGGCACAATCAAATACTTGCCTCAAAACCATTTGATCTGTGCTCAAAATCAAACAATGCTTTCAAAACATAAACACAGTCAATATATAAACGCTCATCAGCATTCATTAGACACTACATCAAAAAACTGACAACACAGCGTCCAGGGCACGTAGTTACAGATATATATATATATTTTTTTATTGCATATTGAAAATAATTTTGCCATAAATCAACGTAAATAATTCACAACTCAGTACAGCAAATATATTGCATACTGTAAGTACTGCAAGTAATAGAGAAATTCTATACTGTATTTTCAGCATAAAAATAAAGTAAGCTCAAAGACAACTCTAAATGCAAAGTGTATTACACAAAACGTTGTGCAACTGCAAAATCAAAGTCAATGAGAAACTCATTCTGCCTCAGCATCCCGATGGTGGAGAGCCAAGGGAAACGGCTGACACTGTTGATAGCTTCAAAGTTTACATTGTCTTCTACAAGTCTTTGCTGTATTTCACGCAGTCGGATGACATTGTTTTGATGGACCGTATGAACAATGAGAGCCTCTTGCTGTTGGGAGAATGAAGGAGTCCTTCCACCCTCATTTGGTAGTCTTGCTATTCTACAAAAGGGAAAATGCTCTTACAGATGTGTACATACAGAAACAATAGTAATGGACATCACATTCATATGTAAATTGTATTCTAAATCTTTTATTTTTATTTTTCCCACTCCCCTTTCTATTAACAAACTGATGTACTATATCAAATGTCAAATTAGAAAAACAATAAATTTATCTGTTCTCTTCTCTGAATGTCCTGATTCTGGTGGCCACAGTTGTCCGTGTACTCTTCCTCCTCGTCCACCAGCTCTTACACAAACTCTTCCTCCTCTTCCTCTCACATTGTTTCCATCCATCGTGGTATCAACACTCACCGTACCTGGGTCACCTGTACTGGCTTATATTCTAGACAACTGATTTGATCTCATCATTAGAAACAAGTGTGAACAATTTTGAGTTGTTGTGTGTAAATTATGACAACTGTGTTGTAGTTGTGTTTAACTTTTGCCACATGTATTTACCATTTTGCAACACAGTGCAAAATGTGTTTTAGTGAGTAAGAATGTGTTTGGAGTTTTGCAAAAAGAGTGGATGAGATTTGCAAACAGTGTCTTAACTACCTGAACTAGTTTAAGGTTTTGCCTACAAAGTGACTGATTCGACAAATGGGTTCAGGCCACTGAGCATTGGCTTCAGAGAATGGGGTTTAGTGTTTTAGCAGTTGTGAAATACTGTAATATCATCCTTTACTGGAGTATTACACAGGCAATGATGACCACAGACTGATGAGCAGCTGAAGTCTTGTAAAAAACTATTAGTATCCTAGATTTACAAACAATTAAACATTGTAATTAAAAATAGAGTTGCTGTGACACAGTGTTAAACGTGTCTCTGTCCCATTTATCTTATATTTACAGATTGCCATTTATTTGGTCAGTGAAAACACTGAAAATCTTTTCTTTGCACTTTTGTCAATCAAACTAAACATTAAATAGAATTACGATTTTATTATAAGATCTTGATTTTATTGCATTTTAGAAAAAAAGTTTTTCTGATTTGGGGTTATATTTAATCCTATTTAGATGTTTTATGTCTTATAGAGGTCTATAAAAGTAAAAAATGTAGTGATAAATATACATTTCAAAGATTTCTATGTACTGTAATTATATAAAACTATACTGTCAGCGGACCATAATTATAAAATCTGAAGTAGATCATCGCGTTTGTTTCAGTTCATTAGGATAAAAAAATTCTTTAAAAATATTAGGGTTAAAATCAATCCCATGACGCCATCTAGTGGACAACATTAATATCACAGCCTTAGCGTCCCAAATATTATAAGTTAATAAACCTAAACATGTTTACTTAGGACGACTTTGTTCTCGAAGCCATTTAATGTTAACGAATGTCTAATGAATATCTATTATAAATACAACTTTATTTCTGTTAAAATGCCACTCTTTTTTGTCGAGATCACAAGGAAACAAGAATGCTGAAATCATGCATGTCCACTTAGTGTTTCTGTACAGACGATGAACATTATTAACAGCAGTTATTATATGATGCAGTCACACTTGTAGCAATATTTGTTAGTTCTGTTGTTGATTCAGGGTTAGCATCATCTGGGGTCCTCTGAGGGTCAGCATCATCTCTTCTCAGGTGTTCTGGATCCAGACTGGAGCTTGTGTAAATCCTAGTTACCACGGGATGAAGATCCAGCAGAAACAGAGAAACACATAGAGACATCATTAGCATAGCTGCTGATCCAACAGAGTAAAATTAATTCGTTTAACCCAAGCTAATGAATAAAAATGCACATTTGATCAGATGCAACTACACTCACAATTTAAGAGATACATTATTCAAATGCTTGGTGAAAGAGATGCGTTTTTAATCTAGATTTAAACAGAGAGAGTGTGTCTGAACCCCGAACATTATCAGGAAGGCTATTCCAGAGTTTGGGAGCCAATTGTGAAAAAGCTCTACCTCCTTTAGTGGACTTCGCTATCCTGTATTATAAGTTAAAATAAGTAATATCTTTAGTATACTTTCATGCATATAGTAATGAATTTGATTTTTCCTAAAGGGATGTATTTGTATATAAGTCCAGCGTTTTGTGAGCTTAGGGAGCGTGATGGATATAGACCAACGCTACTTTTGCGTCATCGAAGGTTAACACCCCTTTTTGGGGGAAAACAAACTGATTCTGATACAGAACTCTCTCTAATTTCTTAGCGTGGAAGAAGGCTAGGAGGAGCTAAACCATTTATATATACCCTTAGATCAGTCTTTCTCAAACTTTTTTCAGTCAGGGCACCTTTCAAAAGTGCATAAAATCTCAAGGCACCCCAGTGTATATAATTTAAAAACACTGCATAACCCAAATGTAAATACTAATGTCCTGTTTATTAGGCAGGACAGTAATGAACAGAGCATAATACGAACTGTAGATAACAATAATAATAACAACTTTATAGCAACTTTAAAGCACCTTTAAAAACACATGTTTGCAAAGTAATACACAAAATAATTAATCAGATACACAAATGCCATAAAACCGTAAGAGGTGGACTGCCTAATACAAGAACCCAACAACATAAGCGACGGCATTAGTTTGTGCCGCAGACGCAGTTCAGAGAATCGGATCTGTTGGATTTACAAGACGTGAATTCATCCACTTCTCCCAAAATACATAAAAGTAAGTGGCAGGTGAACTGGGAGAAGAATAGAGTAAACTTTAAAGTTACTTACACAATGTGTATCTGATATGAATAAAACTAATTATAATGGAAAGGATTATTATTGCCTCTTCCTTTGACATCAGTGTGTATTTTACAAACTCTAAATGTATTGTTTTTTTAGTACTTATATGTCTGAAACATAAAATAAACATGTGGCTGAAAACACTGAAAAGTTGTGATATATGACAGCTCTGGGCGCCTGTCTCTGGCTCAGTGCCAGCCAACGCGAAAGCACATTTGAATTTAGCAGTTGATCACGTGATGCACTGACCGTTCTAATCACATGTGTGAATGTGTGATCGTACGTGCGAAAAGGTTAAAAAGAACAAGAATGTATTTATGTAAATTCAAACATATTTTATATATGAAATGTCAGATATTTTTTATTTTTTAGCCTACGTAATTTTTTGGCGGCACCCCTGACTGTGTCGCGTGTGCCGCGGTACCCACTTTGAGAAAGGCTGCCTTAGATTATATAGATTATACATATACATAATATCTCTGTCTTATCTGAATTTAATAGGAGAAAAGTATTATTGGTCAGCCAATCTTTTACATTTTTAACACACTCTGTTAGCTTAGATCATTTAGAAGTTTCCTCTGGGTATCATCAGCATAACCCTAACCCATAACTATCAAATATTGCTACAAGTGTGACTGCATCATATAATAATTGCTGTTAATAATGTTCATCGTCTGGCTGACTACGTCTTGTATTAATATTTCTGAAAAATCTTGTCATACGTGCACAAACTGACAGTCACCACTTATAAGCTACTACTAAATATTGTAGAAACATAATTTTCTGTGAAGTTGCTTTGTAACGATTTGTATTGTAAAAAGCGTTATACAAATAAACTTGAATTGAATTGAATTGAATAACAGTGGAAACTAATCTCATATTTTCTAATAATATTACCATGGGGCAACATGTATATTGAAAATAGAAGGGGACCTAGGACGGATCCTTGTGGCACTCCATATTTTACTGGTGATAAATGAGATGACTCCCCATTTAAATACAGTGACAGTGATGTGCACCTCCCAAAAAATCTATTCTGTGTGGACAGCAAGCGCTGTGATTGGTTTGCTAGAATCCCTCCCTCCTTATATGCTTGAGATTTGTGTGTTCATGTGCACTTTAATGTTTTTTTTTGTGTTACACATTCTTATATAAAATAAAGCAAAGCAAAGAACAAGTGTGTTATCACTTATTATACTACAGCATCATACTTCAGTAGTTGTCCGTCTGACTCACTATTCCACCCTCTCCCTTGACTGTAATCATTAGGCTTCACTAGATATCAATACATGAACAATAGGCTACTATATGAGCTACAGCCTGATTTAATCAACATAACATTTGAAAATGACAATGTGTCTGGGTATACCAGTTTCAAATCATTTTCAAATAGGTCTATGCATAAACATTTATTAATTATTTATAGATATTTAAGATATTAATTTAAACATGTAGAGTAGCTTACAATAAACTTCTCTTGTAATAAGCAGCTTTATGGAATAAAAAAAACAAAACTCGTCTGCTGATCATACAATTATCTAGTTTTCAGAAATTAGGTCTACATGTATAGTGATTTATTTTTCTCTTTGATGCGTGTTGTATTAATTATTACCAGTAAGTTCATATATGCTCTAATAAAAATTAGCCTATATTATTATATTGTATTACTTTAAAACTGTGACTGTGTATATTTGGACATGCATCGAGTATAACGGTGCGTCATAGGAATTAATTGAAAATGCTTGCTCAGCTGCGCTCGCTCGCTACATGCCAGTGAAAACACACCGCTAATCAGGCTTAGATCTCTGCACACCGGGTCCGAAATTTTCTCATGCGTTTTTCCGTTTTTTTATATTCACCATCTTTTCTTATCAAAACACAAACATTTTTTGAGTATCGGAGGCAGTGAGGTCATAAAAAAGACTTTTAAATCCTGTGCTGCATTCAGCCCCGACAAGACGTTGCACAACGTTTTTTAAACAGAAACGGTGATGCGTTGAACACACTTCTGATGACGCAAGAGTTGCAATTATGGCAGCTGAGAAGGCCTTTCTTTGTGTTCTTTGTGAAGAATTTTCGGAGCCATCTATTTAGCCTCACATACTGACTTTATTTGTAGTTCATACGATTTTAATACCATGTATTTTCTTTCACATTTTTAGGAAAAGCACTTAATTACCATTGTTTATTTCTATACCAAATGTCATACACTTGCAATGAAGCTAAAAATATAAACAACTACATCATTATGTTGATATCCTATATTTTTCCTATAAAACTTACGAAAAACATGTTTTCTAATATCCTCAGTTGTTGCGTATACCGAGCTGCAACGAACACATTTGTACATCATTTTCCTTGAAGCCATTGTGCGAGTTCACTTTAATACCGCATGTTTTATATACATGTTGCTGCTGATTGGACTGCAGTTCTGACACACCCACCAAACAAGAGAAAACACATCTCAAACCCCGTTGCACACCGGTGCACGCCGTTTCCAGGAAACAAGACGTTCAACCCGGAAACCGTAGCAAAACATTGCGCACCATTTTGAACTTGAACATGCCCCTGCTTTACTGAAGGTGTGGTTGAAGTCCTGCAGGAGGAGGAGCTGCGGATGAGGGGCGTGTCTGTGGACGAGGGGGCGGAGTCAGAAACGGGCGGGAACAGCTGGAGCACTCTTCAGATGGGGCATGTTCAAGTTCAAAACGGTGCGCAATGTTTTGGGAGAATGAAAGTAAAGAAAGACTGCTTCATTCAGTTCAACCATTGGTAGGAAGGGGAAGGAAAGAGTATTGTATTATATCAAGACTGAGATTAGGGCATACAGGTCTTAACTCAACAATGCATTTACAGGGTTACCAACTCTCATCTGGCATGACACTCACGCTTTCAGCATCAATCTCACGCTAAAGTGCAAGCGTGAGTGTCATGCCAGATGCCAGTTGGCAACCCTGCATTTAGTAGGAAAACATCCTAAACGTATGTGTGGCAGTTTCTAAAAGTTGCAGTTTGAGTTTTCATGTAAATCAGGGCAGGCTTCAGCGTCACCATTGGCCCACAAGTTCTGGATTGACAGCTGCTCCCTATCCAATCACACCAAGGGGGAGTTGACGTCACTCCAAATGCTGTGGCAAGTGTGTGAAGTAGAGGATGACGGTGACACGATTTACTCCACTCCTGATTTACATGAAACTCTAACTGCAACTTTTAGAAATCCAAGCGCAGAACGTGGAAACAAAAGCAAAGGGGAAAAGACCACAAGCACACAAAAAAATAACATATGAGCAGGAAACCTGATTTTGTTTGCGAGTTGGTAAATTTTGAATTCATGTTTCAGTTTTGGGCAATATAATTTTAAATGTGTTTACATTTTTGATTCACGCTCATTATTTTTCGATCCATAACTGCGCTGTTTGTTATTTTAAAAAATGCATTTGCTTTTCGGTTTTGTGCGTTATTATTTTACACGCGTTTTTAAATATTTTATTTATGCTTACTATTTTTCGATCTGTGACTGCAATAGATTCTAATCCCATAGGGTACGACTCCCAACTAAAGGCTCTGATCCATTGCCTACAGTAGATGGCGGTAATGCTCTGAAAAAGAATCCGAACCGCCAATAAGCACGAAGAAGAAGAAGAGGCGATCCTGCTGCGCATGCGCGGAGGTCAGACAGCCAAGATGGCGGCGAGTAACGGCGGAGGAATGGAGGTGGACGCTGCAGGTGAGAAAATCATACGTTCGCAACATCCAACGCTCTTTATTATGACTAAGCTCAAAAACGACACACGATGCTGGGGCTGAAATCACAGATCATCTCGAACTGTTATTGACTGACTGACTGACTGACTGACTGACAGACAGACACTGCCTCGGGCTTGATTTTGATTGGTCAGGAAACCTTATAAGTCCCGCCTTCTCGACCGACTCTCTTCTGTGATTGGCTGCGTCTGCGGCTCAGCTCTGCTGCTGTTTGTGTTTCTGTCTTGTGTATTGTTTTTGTTCCACATTGGAACACTTGCTTGCTCAAGTCGATGTTTTCAGGGTGTTAATCGGGTAACATGAGTGTATTATCTGAAGATGAAATGTAATGGTACTTTATTAGCGTCGTTAAGATGTGTCCAGATGAAAGGATCGGAAGGACTTGGGCTCTCTCTCTCTCTCTCTCTGTGTGTGTGATCTGTCAGGACACACTGTGTGTGTGTGTGTGTGTGTGTGTTTGTGTGTGTGTGTGTGTGTGTGTGTGTGATCAGTAAGGATCAGTGTGTGTGTGACTGAAGGTGCTTTCGGTTTGTTTTTAACCATCAGACACTCCTCCTAAACGTATCTTCTGACAATGCTTAGCTAACGTTCTCATTATTATTAAAACATTATTTATTTTAAAATTTGTATTTTATAATTATTTTATTATTAAAGACAAGATAACTTTGAGCAACAGTTCTGTTACTGTAACTAGAAGAATGTTTGTTCATACACACTCACTCTCTCTCTCTCTCTCTCTCTCTCTCTCTCTCTGTGTGTGTGTGTGTGCGTCTCTCTCTCTCTGTGTGTGTGTGTGTGTGTGTGTGTGTGTGTGTGTGCAGCGAGCCCCAGTGTGATGGCGTCTGGAGTCACGGGGAGTGTGTCTGTAGCTCTGCATCCGCTCGTGATCCTGAATATCTCCGATCACTGGATCCGGATCCGCTCGCAGGAGGGACGAGCCATGCAGGGTATGTGTGTGTGTGTGTGTGTGCAGCATGTAGTCATGCAGTAATCATGCGTGTGTTTGCAGTCGTCGGCGCTCTAATTGGTAAACAGGAGGGCAGGAACATCGAGGTGATGAACTCGTTTGAGCTGCTGTTTCACACCGTAGAGGATCAGATTCACATCGATAAAGAGTATTACTACATTAAAGAAGAGCAGTGTGAGTATCACACACACACACACTGTCTGTAGTGATTCCTAACATGTGTGTGTTTTGTGACGCTGGTTTTCCTCCATCAGTCAAGCAGGTTTTTAAGGATATGGAGTTTCTGGGCTGGTACACGACTGGTGGCGCTCCGGACCAATCAGATATCCACATTCATAAGCAGGTGGGTGGAGCTGAGGATAAACTCCTCCCATCAGTGTGTTGTGTGGTACTGAAGCTGTGTTTGTGTGTTGTAGGTGTGTGAGATCATCGAGAGTCCACTGTTCCTGAAGCTTAACCCCATGACCAAACACACCGATGTGAGTAATACACACACACACTCACACTCACACATTCACTCTCTCTCACAATAACACTCTCAACCACTCTCACTCACACACACACACACACACTCTCTCTCTCTCTCTCTCACACACACACGCACACACACACTTTCACTCACACTCTCACTCCTTCTCTCTCAATCACTCTCACACACACTCACACTCTCTCCCTCTCACTCACACTCACTCATTCACACACACTCACACACTCACTCACACTCACTCACACACACTCACTCCTTCTAACTCACACACTCTCACTCACACTGCCTCATACACACTCACTCACACACACTCACTCCCTCTCACTCACACACTCTCACTCAAAATCCCTCATATACACTCACTCACTCACACACACACACACACACACTCACTCCCTCTCACTCACACACACACACACTCACACTCCCTCATACACACACACACTCACTCACACACACACACACACACACACACCCTCCCTCTCAATCACACACTATCGCTCACACTCCCTCATACACACTCACTCCCTCTCACTTACACACTCCCTCATACACACTCACTCACACACCTTCACTCACTCACACACACACACACTCTCACTCACACACACACAGACACACCCTCCCTCTCATACACTCTCTCTCACTCACACTCCCTCATACACTCACTCACACACACACTCTCTCCCTCCTTCTAACTCACGCACTCTCACTCACACTGCCTCATAAACACTCACTCACACACACTCACTCCCTCCCACTCACACACTCTCACTCAAACTCCCTCATACACACTCACTCACACACACACTCTCTCCCTCCCTCTAACTCACACACTCTCACTCACACTGCCTCATACACACTCACTCACACACTCACTCCCTCTCACTCACACACTCTCACTCAAACTCCCTCATACACACTCACTCACTCACACACACACTCACTCCCTCTCACTCACACACACACACACTCACACTCCCTCATACACACTCACTCACTCACACACACACTCACTCACTCTCACCCACACACACTCACACTCTCACACACACACACACACACACACACACTCCCTCTCGTACACTCTCTCACACACACTCACTCACTCATACTCCATCACTCACATTCTCACTCCCTCTCACTCACTCACTCACACACACACACACACTCACACTCACTCACTCTCACTCCCTCCCTCTAATTCACACACTCTCACTCACACTCCCTCATACACACTCACTCACACACACACTTTCTCCCTCCCTCTAACTCACACACTCTCACTCACACTGCCTCATACACACTCACTCACACACACTCATACACTCTCACTCAAACTCCCTCATACACACACACTCACTCCCTCTCACTCACACACACACACTCACTCCCTCTCACTCAAACACACACACACACACACACACACTCACTCCCACTCACTCCCTCATATACACTCCCTCCCTCTCACTCACACACTATCGCTCACACTCCCTCATACACACTCACTCCCTCTCACTTACACTCTCACTCACACTCCCTCATACACACTCACTCACACACACACACACACACCCTCCCTCTCACTCACACTCACTCCCTCTCACTTACACACTCTCACTCACACTCCCTCATACACACTCACTCACACACACACACACACACCCTCCCTCTCACTCACACTCACTCCCTCTCACTTACACACTCTCACTCAAACTCCCTCATACACACACACTCACTCCCTCTCACTCACACACTCACTCCCTCTCACTCACACTCACACACACACACACACACTCACTCCCTCTCACACACACACACACCCTCCCTCTCACTCACACTCACTCACTCACTCACTCCCTCTAACTTACACACTCTCACTCACACTCCCTCATACACACTCACTCACACACACACTCACTCCCTCTCACTCACACACACACACACACTCTCACTCCCTCTCACACACACACAGACACACCCTCCCTCTCATACACTCTCTCTCACTCACACTCCCTCATACACTCACTCACACACACACTCACTCCCTCTCACTCACTCACACACACACACACACACACACTCTCACTCCCTCTCACTCACACACACACAGACACACCCTCCCTCTCATACACTCTCTCTCACTCACACTCCCTCACACTCACTCACACACACACACACACACTCTCTCCCTCCCTCTAACTCGCACACTCTCACTCACACTGCCTCATACATACTCACTCACACACACTCACTCCCTCTCAGTCACACTCTCACTCAAACTCCCTCATACACACTCACTCACTCCCTCTCACTCACACACACACACACACACACACACACACTCACTCACTCACACTCTCACACACACACACACACACACACTCTCACACACACACACCCTCTCATACACACACACACACACACACTCCCTCTCGTACACTCTCTCACACACACTCACTCACACTCACTCACACACACACTCTCTCCCTCCCTCTAACTCGCACACTCTCACTCACACTGCCTCATACATACTCACTCACACACACTCACTCCCTCTGTCACACTCTCACTCAAACTCCCTCATACACACTCACTCACTCCCTCTCACTCACACACACACACACACACACACACACACACACACTCACTCACTCACACTCTCACACACACACACACACACACACACACTCTCACACACACACACCCTCTCATACACACACACACACACACACACACACTCCCTCTCGTACACTCTCTCACACACACTCACTCACTCATACTCCATTACTCACATTCTCACTCCCTCTCTCTCACTCACTCACTCACTCACTCACTCACACACACACACTCACACTCTCTCCCTCTCACTCACACTCACTCAGTCACACACTCTCACTCACTCTCACTCCCTCATACACACTCACTCACACACACACACTCTCTCTCCCTCCCTCTAATTCACACACTCTCACTCACACTCCCTCATACACACTCACTCACACACACTCTCTCTCCCTCCCTCTAATTCACACACTCTCACTCACACTCCCTCATACACACTCACTCACACACACACTCTCTCCCTCCCTCTAACTCACACACTCACTCACTCACTCACACACACTCACTCCCTCTCACTCACACACTCTCACTCCCTCATATACACTCACTCACACACACACACATACTCACTCACACACACACTCACTCACACACACACACACACACACCCTCCCTCTCACTCACACACTATCGCTCACACTCCCTCATACACACTCACTCCCTCACTATCGCTCACACTCCCTCATACACACTCACTCCCTCTCACTCACACACTATCGCTCACACTCCCTCATACACACTCACTCACACACACACACTCACTCCCTCTCACTCACACTCACACTCACTTTTACACAGACACCCCCCCCCCACACACACACACACAAACACAAATGCACACACACAGATTAAACACAGAATGTGTTTGTGAATCATGACCTTTGAACCTTTGTGTGTGCAGCTGCCAGTCAGCGTGTATGAATCTGTGATTGACATCATCAGCGGAGAGGTGAGTGTGTGTGTGTGTGTGTGTGTGTGTGTGTGTGTGAGAGAGAGTCTCAGGTTCACATCTCAATATCTCAGTATTGCTGCATGACTTTGAATGATTATATAATAATAATAATAATAATTATTATTATTTTTATTAGTGGTGGGCCGTTATCGGCGTTAACATGCTGCGGTAATGCAAGACTCTTATCAGGCGATTAAAAAAAATATCACCGTTAATCTATTCTCAAAGTTGGGTTGGGAACTGGGTTTAAACTAAGCAAGCTATGATGACTTTCACCTTGATATTTTATACAGTCCCTCCATAAAAACGCGATTATGCGATCGCGTGATTTAATGCATAATCAGCCATATTTATCTGGGGGTCGCATTTTTTCAAATACGCCGCACTTTCGCCGCATAAATTGCCGATTTGAGGAAGCAAAATATGCGGAGGTAGCATGATTTCATAATAATAATAATTTTCGTTGCAAAAAAGTCACATATATATCTTAGCAGAAAGATATATATATGTGATATATCTTTCTGCTAAGATAGAAACACGCAAATCTTTCTCATCTGCCAACCAAAATAAGCGCAAAAGACCTCGCGAAGCAGTTACCCGGTGTGTTACATGACAGTGGGGGCAAATTATTTTGAGAGAGGGATGAGAATGGCGAATGATCAGTCCCTCCAGAAAAACGCGATTATGCGATCACCTGATTTAATGCATAATCAGCCAAAGGCCACATATACGGGGTCACATTTTTTCAAATACGCGGCTCTTTTGCCGCATAAATTGCCTGTTTATATAACCGACTGAGTGAGGCCAGCCTAAAAAGATGCTCAGGACAGTTGACGGGCCACTGCTGCGCATCGTCACTAAAGTTAATCTTTTTCACGTGTTTTTACGCCTTACCACTTGTCGATTTAAACATTAAAGCATCCAAACACAAGACGCAGAAAAGCTGAAGAGAGTAGTATCACGGATAGCAACACTGAACCGAGCTCTCTTCTGCGAAGTTCTCCTCGAAGTCCCTCCTGCACCTGAATTAACAAATACACATCGCAGTTTGAACAAACAAAAAGATGTGAAAGAGCCCAATTCAACACCAAGGTGTTCTGGTGTTCAGGGCTCGCGCAGAGAAAGGCGTCTCAAAACACTTGAACATCGAATTTGCTTATTTTTGCTCTTGTGCCAACAAATACATACATAATGTGTCAAAATATCCACCTTGGAAATTATGCTCGAAAAAACTTTCAGTTATTTCTTAAGTGAAAGTAAACCGTTGAGGGAAAAAAATGGGATGTGTATTATATTGGATGAGTTCATCGTCTCTTAAAGTGACCGCGCCTAATTTAGCTACTGGCTACTGTAATGTTAATCCAAGAAAATGAAAGAAAGAAAATCACTCACTGCTCTTCAGAGATGTATAAAGTACTAGAGACCCATACTTGAGTAAAAGTACAAGTGCTCTATCAAAAAAGTGGCTTGAGTAGAAGTTGAAGTGCTCTTTAAGGACCACACTTAAGTAGAAGTACTAAAGTATTCAAAATGTTTTGTACTTAAGTATTGCAAGTAGTCTATTTAAAAATTTACTACTCAAGTACTGAAAGTAAAAGTACAAGTATTGTGTTATGTAGTTATTAAATAAAGTAGTCAAAAGTTTGAACATATTGTTTTTACTATTTCAAATGATTAACCTAAAGGACAATCACAATTCATTTGACTGTAACTTCTTGTAAACAAAAAACGGTTACAGGGTTAGTTCGCCCAATTTGCTAAATTATTTCATTAATAACTTACTCACATGTTGTTCCAAACCCGTGAGACCTCCGTTTATCTTCTGAACACAGTTTAAGATATTTTAGATTTAGTCCGAGAGCTCTCAGTCCCTCCATTGAAGCTGTGTGTACGGTCTACTGTCCATGTCCAGAAAGGTAAGAAAAACATCATCAAAGTAGTCCATGTGACATCAGAGGGGCAGTTAGAATATTTTGAAGCATCGAAAATACATTTTGGTCCAAAAATAACAAAAACTACGACTTTATTCAGCATTGTCTTCTCTTCCGTGTCTGTTGTGAGAGAGTTTAAAACAAAGCAGTTTGTGATATCCGGTTCGCGAACGAATCACTCGATGTTACCGGATCTTTTTTAACCAGTTCACCAAATCGAACTGAATCGTTTTAAACGGTTCGCGTCTCCAATACGCATTAATCCACAAATGACTTAAGCTGTTAACTTTTTTAATGTGGCTGACACTCCCTCTGAGTTAAAATAAACCAATATCCCGGAGTAATTAATTTACTCACACAGTACACTGACTGAACTGATGTGAAGAGAGAACTGAAGATGAACACCGAGCCGAGCCAGATAACGACTCGTTCACGAGTCAAGAACCGTTTCTGTCAGACGCGTCCGATTCGTGAACCGAATTCTGTGCTAATGTTATGAGCCCAGGTAAACCGAAGGCTTGGAGGCTTGCAGTCAATGCCAATGACGCCATTACGTCGAGCGCAAAAGAATCGGTGAACTGTTTTCTTCAACTGGTTTATTGAATCGAACTGTCAGAAAGAACTACTGGTGATCCCTAGAACTGATGCAACCGGTTCTTGACTCATCTAACCTGCCATCTACAGTTCTGGCAGTGGTAATGTGGATTTGTAATGGAATGATTCGTGACATTTTTATAATTGTAACGAGTAACGATGAAGCTCATAAAAAAATATCGGAGTAAAAGTATTAAACTCAGCGAAAATATATACTGAAGTAAAAGTAGAAGTAGGAGAAAAAAATAATACTCTAGTAAAGTACAGATACCGCCTTTTAGTACTTAAGTACAGTAGTGAAGTAGTTCTACTCCGTTACTATACATCTCTGCTGCTCTTGATGGAATTACTTTGTAGTTTTAACAGTCCAACCAAAGATTATTCAGACACCAGATATAATTTTTGATACAACAAAACTGTAATAATGTGAGAAATGTTGAAGGTGTCTGAATAAATTTAGGTTTGATTGTATATTTCATTTTTACATTGAAGACAGGCGTAAGGTTGTTTGCACCTTGTGCAATGTGGAATTAGTTTACATCTTTTTCAAGCACTTTGTGATGCATTTTGGAAACAGGAGATGAGCCCCTTTTCTAATGCACCACCTAGCTTGATAAACCCCTTCTCAAAGACTTACTGTTACTGTTACTGTTACACACATATTCTGAATGCCTTCGGCAGACTTCGAATGAGCCATTTTAATCTACATTAATCTAGATTAATTTCAAGATCACAGTGAGATTAATCTAGATTAAAAAATTTAATCTATGCCCACCACTAATTATTATTATAATATTTGTTCAGCAGGACAGGACACTTGATATACAGATGATAGAACAATCTCAAGTGCCTAGTTGGTTACTTTTTTGCATTTTTAAAGGGGTCATATGATGTAATTTCAAGTTTTCCTTTCTCTTTGGAGTGTTACAAGCTCTTGGAGCATAAAGAAGATCTGTAAAGTTGCGAAGACTAAAGTCTCAAATTCAAAGATATATCCTTTATAAAAGTTAAGCTCTTGTTTAAATACGCCCCGCATGTCTACGTCTTTTCTAGGCGACTATGCTGTTTGCTGAGCTGCCGTATACACTAGCGACAGAAGAAGCAGAGCGCATCGGAGTCGATCACGTCGCACGGATGACAGCCATCGGGACGGGAGAGAACTCCACTGGTACACACACACACACACGCACACACACACACACACACAGACACGCTGACAGACATACACATATATGCTGACACGCTGACAGACACACACACACACACACACACACACACAGACACGCTGACAGACACACACAGATATGCTGACACGCTGACAGACACACACACACACACAGACACGGGAGTGTGTGTGTGTGTGTGACTGACCTGTGTTTGTGTGTGTTTTTTTGACAGTGGCGGAGCATCTGATCGCTCAGCACAGTGCTATAAAGATGCTGCACAGCCGTGTGAAGGTCATTCTGGAGTACGTTAAAGCAGTGCAGGCAGGTGAGTTTCTCACACACACACACACACAGGCAGACAGCATTCATAAGGTTTTTAAAAATGTAAGAAAATTATAGATTTTATGTTTATGTATTATATGATTATTTTTTTGAGATTAATTTTAACTTTTAATATTGTCTTTGAAAATGCTAGATATTTTTTCATAAGCACTATTCGGACGGGACTAGTTTTCTAAACTACGTTTGAGTTTCGATTCTTACCACCTGACGTCTGTGATTTTCATGTACCAATTCGGACGGGACTAACATCTCCGTGTTTATTACAGAGGTGGGAGGGTCTGATTGTGCATCTGGGCGTCACAGAGATCACGCGCTCTGTATGCGTGCATTTAATTCATTCAGAATGATTGCCTTAGTATTATTACACAATACATACTAAATGGCTAGTATAGCAAAACCATGTTAATGTGTGGTTCCTTTAGTTTAACTTGTTTTCCTTTTTTTTTTTATTAAATGTATTTAAAACATTATGTAACTGAGTACATAAATGAACGTGAGTAATCTTACCTGATGCAAGATATTACAATAGCCGGTATTAACAGTTTACGCGATCTTGCTCTTAATTTTATTATTTGTATTATTTTTTTATTATTATTTATTTGCCGCTAAGCAAATATATCAAACATCCGCGCGGTAAGAGCATCTACGGTAATTCACGTTGGCCAAAACACACAAGGAAACGCGTTGTGAAATAAAATATCACCGGCAATCACAGACATTCGCATTCGGACGGGATTAGTTTTCTCAGAGGATCACTGAGTTTGCTGAAAAACGGTAGGTAATTTGCTCCGGAATTATCACAGAGGTTGTGTGAGAAAAACACAGACGTGGCAGATTCGGACGGGATTAAAATCACCAAGTATGTCTGTGAAACGCAGATTTCTCTAACGACCCCCTGTAAAACTAGTCCCGTCCGAATAGGGCTATAGAATGTCCACTGATTTAAATTAAAGATCAGTTCATGACTCCTGTCTGGAAGCCCATCTGATTTATCTGAGAGCTGACACTGGAGCACAGCTGCCCAACTCTCTCTGGTGTGTGTGTGTGTGTGTGTGTGTGTGTGTATGTGTGTGTGTGTGTGTTAGGTGAGGTCCCGTTCAATCATGAGATCCTGCGGGAGGCGAACGCTCTCTGTCACCGTCTGCCGGTTCTCAACACGCTCAAGTTCAAGACAGACTTCTATGACGTGAGTGTTTCTGCTCTGTGCTGCTCTTCTGTCAGTGTTTAGGAGCCAGAACAATGTTTCAGTTCTGAATAAGGGTTAGATTACTGACTCTTGATCTGATGAAGCACCTTCACACAGTGACTGAAGTGTTTGTGCTGATGTGAACCGTTTCACACGAGTTCTCTCGTCCTGCAGCAATGTAATGACGTGGGTCTGATGGCGTATCTGGGATCCATCACCAAAACCTGCAACAGCATGAACCAGTTCATCAACAAGTTCAACGTTCTGTACGACAGGCAGGGCATCGGCCGGCGCATGAGGGGCCTGTTCTTCTGAAGCTCCTGCTGTTCATTTAATAAACCTGATGTCTCTGTGTTCAATCCTTGTGTCTGTACTGTCAATCCAATCTCGAATCTCCCTTTTCTGTCCAAGATACTAGAAAAGGTGGTATCCTCACAATTATGTTCCTTCTTAGAGAATAATGGTATATGTGAGGATTTCCAGTCAGGATTTAGAGCGTATCATAGTACTGAGACTGCTCTCCTTAGAGTTACAAATGATCTGCTCTTATCATCTGATCGTGGGTGTATCTCTCTATTAGTTTTATTGGATCTTAGTGCTGCGTTTGACACAATTGACCACAACATTCTTTTGCATAGACTTGAACACTTTGTTGGCATCAGTGGAAGTGCATTAGCATGGTTTAAATCGTACTTATATGACCGCCATCAGTTCGTAGCAGTGAATGAAGATGTATCATATCGATCACAAGTGCAGTATGGAGTACCTCAAGGCTCAGTACTAGGGCCGCTACTCTTCATGCTTTATATGTTACCCTTGGGAGATATCATCAGGAAACATGGTGTTAGCTTTCACTGTTATGCTGATGATACTCAGCTCTATATTTCTTCACGGCCCGGTGAAACACACCAATTTGAAAAACTAATGGAATGCATAGTCAATATAAAAAACTGGATGACGAGTAATTCCTTACTGCTAAATTCAGAAAAAACAGAGGTGTTAAAACTCTGCTTGTAATAACCTAGAACACTGTCTAAGACTTGATGGTTGCTCTGTCAATTCTCCGTCATCGGTTAGGAACCTAGGTGTGCTATTTGATCGCAATCTTTCCTTAGAAAGCCACGTTTCTAGCATTTGTAAAACTGCATTTTTCCATCTCAAAAATACATCTAAATTACGACCTATGCTCTCAATGTCAAATGCAGAAATGTTAATCCATGCATTAATGACCTCAAGGTTAGACTATTGTAATGCTTTATTGGGTGGTTGTTCTGCACGCTTGGTAAACAAACTACAGCTAGTCCAAAATGCAGCAGCAAGAGTTCTTACTAGAACCAGGAAGTATGACCATATTAGCCCGGTCCTGTCCACACTGCACTGGCTCCCTATCAAACATTGTGTGAGAAGAGTTCCAATGGGGTCGCTGTGTCCATTTCTTTTACTGTCTATGAGTACATCGAGGCTTGATTGCTACCGGTGAATGCCGGTTAGAAAAGTGTCCGAGTTACATGCATCATTCATAACTGTAAAGGGTCTAGTTTTATTTGTGTGCACTCACAAAAGCAACAAAATGTATAAAATAAAGAAAACAAACATGATGTGCTTTCTGCCGTCTCGTCTTGAACAGGAGCGCTTCTCAAAAATGAACCGAAACTCGGTGAAAACATGCCACATGGCATAATAATCATAGTCATAATTTTGAATAATGAATAATTATAATCATAATCAGTTAAAATCCACTTCTCTCTAAAGACACATCTAATGAGGAGATGGCAAGTCAGGATCAACTTTATCCTTTTGACACAGACTCAGTTTATTAGTAAATAATACAAATATCTCCTTATTTCCCCCTGTCACATTAATGGTAGTTAGATTTCTGGTGCTTTGCAGCAAGCTTAAGCCTATTGCGTGTATTTGAACGCAGAACTGTTCAGAGCCAGGTTTCCAGATAACGATTGATCTTAGCGCTTAAGAGCCTTTTCTACGAGCCATTTTATCTTTCTTTATTGTCTCACATGTTTCCCAAAAATGCACTTAAAGTAACCGCACATAACTGTGCTTTAAGTGCTACTTTAGGAGGCGCTATCCACTTGTCAAGTGCTGAAATGTTACCTAATAGAATTGCTCGTAATTAGTACACGCTCGTTTATTGAAATGTTAATCTAATGCTGTGTTCCAGACAACACGGATATTATATTATGGTATAGTGCATGATATTATGGCCTACTTTAAATTGTAATACACTCACACAACATCATGAAGAATTATTTCCCAGTCTTTGAATCATATTTTCTACACTACTATTACTGTTTTTTGTTCAGTCATTTAATTTAGATCTGTATTTCTTTTTTTCTGCCTTTTTTAATTATTTCATTCATATATATATATATATATATATATATATATATATATATATACGAGTTATAAAGCGTACAATAATGCACAGTCAAATCCTTATATTGTAATCACATTGCATTTGAATCCAGTTAAAGGTGTAATCTGCTGATTGTCCTGCAGGTGGCGCATGAATCTTCTTATGATGCACTTACGGCTTTACGATTTCTTCAGAGCACTCATAAGCCCCTTTCACACTGCCATTCCGGCAAATACAGGGGTAAAGTGTTCCTGTAATAATTGTTCCCTGGTCGCTAGATTTGGCACTTCCACACTGCCAGTGATGACCCGGTATATGTGCGTGCTTTCACACACAACCCTTGAAGATCCCGTAACGACACGTGACATCAGCGCGTGACGTGTAATGTACGAGTCGACAACGCTAGGCATGATATACTTTAACTGAAGCAAGCAAACGGTCTCTGTGTCAGCGCGGAAAGTGAGGAACTAACTGATCTCTGCTTCATTACAGTTTGCACATATGTTTTCGTCACGAATGTTGATCTTCCTTCAAAACAGCCGGTAAAAAAGTCGCGCCACTTCGATACCGAATTAGATCTGGCTTTTGTTCACACAGCGCTCGTTCCGGATCGATTACCGCAATGTTACTATGTCCCCGACCCGGGTTCGATTCGGTAATCAATTCCGGGACGTGGTTGCTTTCACACAGAAGGCGACCAGGCAATGTTACGGGAATATTGCGGGTCCGACGTGCAGTGTGAAAGGGGCTCATGTCCCCGACCCGGGTTCGATTCGGTAATCAATTCCGGGACGTGGTTGCTTTCACACAGAAGGCGACCAGGCAATGTTACGGGAATATTGCGGGTCCGACGTGCAGTGTGAAAGGGGCTATAGATCTACGATGATTTCAAGTGCTACTTAAGTTATGATGCTTTTGGGAATCAGATCGATTACGAACTTCTTAGGCTTAGAAAGCTTTTTGGAAACGCAGCCCATCTGCGGGACACTAATCACCATCGAGCTGCTCTCGACAGTCTCGTGTCGTTTCCATCAGCGCCGCAATTTATTTCATAACTAATCGACAGATGTCTAAAATATAAAAATAAGGAGAAGCCTAAAATGAGCCCGAAGCCCGGCACGAGGGGCGTAAAAAAGTCACGTTTATAGACCAGCCTAAAAGTTTAAATTGTACAACTTTTTGTCGTCTTTTGTGATTCTTATACAGTCTTGTATTATATGACTATTTGAGTCTTTTAAAGGACAACATGGGTGGAAAAACAGTAATGCAAATGAGACATTAACGACATAAAATGCAGGCCACTTGGAACAGCCCCTGCGACGGGACTGGTTTATTAGGTTTATTAGTTCTGTCGCCTCACTCTTCTCTCGGTGCTCCTCTCAGCGGCTCGTGCGGATATTATGACAATGAGCTCGTCGCCGCTTTTGTCAAGACGTCATAAACCGTATTGTTTTGCCGCCGTTTCAAAGCGCAGATGTAATTGGTCGATCTGTCCACGTGACGTGTTACGTTTGGAAGATTCTCGCGCCATAGTCAGAGCCCCGCCCTCGCGCACTGGAAGACTCACTCTGATTGGTGGAAAGCGGTAGCAGATTCGCGCCAGTTTTTGCAGCTGCTCTTCAGACCGCGCTGCATCTTCAGTCAAGGAAACGTTTTCTAGGTTAAATAGTCACAGATTTACCTTAGAAACGTGACTATTCCACACTTCCGCAACAAAAATGGCACCAAAGGATTACATGGCGGAGAAGGGTGAGTTGGGAAATAAATTTCTAGCGCACACTGAACTTAAGTTCTGTTAAGAACTCTCTCTGCTGTTTTTCTGAGGCGATGTCTATTAGATGAAACTTAGATCAAAACAAATGAATCATTATATTTGGTATCTGAACTCGGAGTCGGTGTGACATAGTCTATGAGCTGTTTGTTCCGTTATGCATGTAACTTTTTAGTTTCTAAAATTAGTTTTATTGCTCGCGAAAACTGCGCTGTAGTGCCCGGATGGAGTTTCGGAACAAAGAGCGGCTGCGCACGGAGAGCACGTGCTTGTTTTAAGACCGATCTTCAACAACAAAAAAAATCACGCGTTTCTGTTTACTCCGATCACTCGGTTCCGCAGCGGTTGTCAGGCGTCGCATTACCGCGCAGTGTGAGAGTTTGGTCTGCGCGTGGTCAGTCCACGGCGCGTACCCGGTCCAGAGGGGACTAGTTGATGAAGCGCGGAGGGATCGCGGAAGCAGCGCGGCTCCACAGCCATGTGCTTCTTTGTTTACAAAAACAGCCAGGCGCCATCAAGTGGCGTTACACGAGCGTCAATTATAACGCGAAACGTTCAGCGAGATGACGCGTGTTCATGTTAGTTTACGCGAACTGATTCGATACGAGGCTGTTTAACGCGTTGATCATGTAGTTAAACTGTGTTTTATCTTCTTTAGTTTATTCTCTGCTTAACAGTTGCTAGTGACCACGTGACACTGGACGCAGAGTGTCGCATGAGCTATTAATCGTGACCTGCGGCGAACGTTTTGAGCTTTTTGTTGTTTCTGTGTTCCTTGGCGCGTTTGTTTACGCTTCGTCCTCGCGCGCTCACGTGACTGCTGTTTTTCCCGCTGCGTGACCGCGCGCTCATTTGGAGCGAAACTTTTACTGCATTTACACAGCCGTGCTGACTTAAGATCTGTGTGTGATCGCGGCTCTTCTGCTGTGGCTGTGTTCCAGAGAAGTGCAAGCGCTTCCTGCAGGAGTTCTACAGCGAGGATGACTCCGGGAAGAAGGTGTTCAAATACGGCGCTCAGCTGGTGAGATCTGCAGCCTGCTCCGTTCCTGCAGCTTCTGCTGGACTACCGCTCACCCGTGTGTGTGTGTGTGTGTGTGTTTCAGGTGTCTCTGGCGCACAGAGAGCAGGTGGCTCTGGTGCTGGATCTGGATGATGTGGCGGAGGAAGACCCTGAGCTGGTGGAGAGTGTGTGTGAGAACACAAAGCGTTACACCGGACTGTTTGCAGATGCGGTTCACGAGCTGCTGCCTGAATACAGAGAGAGAGAGGTTCATCTCACATTATAGATCTGTACCGCTGTCAGAAAAAAATGAAAATAACATCCAGCTTTTTCCACGTTCGCTCAAAGAATGATATATGCTACATAACAAATCACACCTTTTGTTATTGTTGAAAAATGTAAACCATTATCACACAGATCTTCATGTATAGCTGGATATTTAAGTGGATTTAAGATTGACCAATATAATTTGCATACATGCAGGATATAAACGCTCACACAGCTGTGTATCAGTAATAATGCCCACTAATCGATATATGTTTGTGTGTTTGTTTTGTAGGTTGTGGCGAAGGATGCCTTGGACGTTTATATCGAGCACCGGCTGATGATGGAGACCAGAGGTCATGACCCCGCAGACACGCGTGACCCCCGGAACCAGTATCCGGCTGAACTCATGCGTAGATTGTGAGTGACACACACTGGGGCTGGTGTGATTTTGGTTTTCATTTTCATTCATTTGTATATATATATATATTAGGTGAGTTTTTCACCTAATAAAAAGTACAAAAAAAAAAAATTTGAGTGCAGTAAACCATACACTGCATATTAATACAAAATATATTACAATAGGGCTGTAGCTAACGATTATTTTGAAATCGATTAGATGGCTGATTATTTTTTTTATTTTTATTAATTGGATAAAATCCAAATTTCTTTACTTGCCAAAAAAACACTATTCCACAATCTGCCCAATGTCCTTCAAACAAACGTGCTAAATTAATGCTATGAAATCATACAGTGCTTAACAATGTATTAGACAACCTGTCTAATAGAGAAAACACAAATATTTTAGGAGTCTGTCAAAAAAATGTAAACCTAAAAATGTTATTGTCACGTATTTTGGCAAATAACAAACTGAAATAAATAAATAGTATTTATTCACAACAAATGTGGCCATATGCCTTAAGCTTGCATCCTTGCTGGCATTGTTTAGGTACTTTCTGACTGTAATCGAAAATCTGGGCAGAAAGAAGAAAACACTAAAGTGCTTGACTATCTGCCTTTCTTTGATATACAAGTGCAATGATTGTATTTTCGCGTTAGAAATGGATTACTACTGTTACTAAAGAGCTTATGCCTTTTGGAGGACTAACCAATACAGAAAGTATTGCAATACTTGGTAATCACCAGAACTGTTATTTTAGAGCAGCTGTGCCACAAACCTTGCATACATTTGTTTTCATAAGTTAGTTACGTACAAAATAGTGTATATATCTTAAATCTTTACATTTAAAATAACGATAAAGGCACATCTTACTGTCATTTCTTTATCCAGTAAAAGACGTCTGATATTTATATTCAGACAAATACATGCTGTTATCAATTCCTACTCATTAAATGCGTGCACTAAATGTTGACTTTTAAACCTAAATTTAATGTTCAACAGGTTTTTCAGCACAGTGAATGTGTTTGTGCAGAGTATTAATTGTCTCCCTCTGTCCGTGTGCATGCACCGCAGCTCATTCAGTAAAGATTTAAACTTAACGCACACTGTCAGGACGGGCCTGTATAGAAATGCTTGTCAAATTGTGACGTTTACAGATAAGGATATGACCATAAACCGAGATGGACCAATATATCGATTTACCAATATTTAAGCATTTTATCATAATCTGATATCGGTTTTGTAATATCGCATTCACCGATAAACGCCGTCATCTTGTGGGTGTTTTCAAAACTGTGCACAGGATCGTAATTGCAGCGCGTCTGAGGTGAGGTGAGACGAGACAACGGTGTGCAGGTACTTGATTTGCTGGAATTCGTGACCTTTATTTAACATAACCGCTAGTTATGAACAAATTTGATGCATTACATTAATGCCTGGTTTATAATTTAAGCAGCTTGTCTCTGAGAAATAGAGTAACTCATGGAGTCATGTTAAATAATCCATTAAGTTCTGTCCCAGTAGACTCCTTAAAAGTTTGTAAACATTGCAATGTCTCTGGGTGGGCGGGGCTTAGCTGGAGGCATAAAGAGGCGCTGACGCGGTGTTGACAAGCGTGAGCTAGCACGTTATAGGAGGGATTTATTAAACATGGATGCAGAAGAAGTTTAGGGACTGTCTGAATATGTACAGTCCCTGACTCTGCGGGACCGTGACAGCTATTTTTGTAAATTAACTCTTGCGGATGCCATACGGCCATATGAATTACTTTTGGGTGGTTTGGGGAATTTTGCCAAAGGCTTATTTTCTAATGTAACCTATCGCTGGGCTAGCTATGATTAGCATTGTGTATTATTTTAAGAGATCATTCAAAGGATGGCACACACATCTATCGCTGTATGTTTGTTTAACATTTAAACTAGCTAGTGTGCTGAAGGTTGGCAACTTTTCACCTATAAAACAAAAAAACTTGCTGATAAAACCAACACACCAGTTCATATGCATAGACTATTTTACCTGGGGCCTGTACCATGAAGCTGGATTAGGTGGCTAGCCAGCTATGTTTCAGCTTAGTTTCCGCCAACCCTGGGTTTTGGGTACTATGAAAGTAGCTCAGCTTTAATCGGTGTTCGTTGCCATGGTATCTTACGCTGCACGGCTAACCTGCTCCGGGGAAGGTTATGTTCTGGGTTAGAGATCTCAGACTGAAGGTGAACCAATCAGATGTGAGAGAAGTGACACATGTCTGACACAGTCACTCCAGTTTATCTTGCTCCAATTTAAAGGTCACTTATGCTAAAAAAAAAAAAAATAGAATTCTGGCTTTAATGATAATAACGGAGTCATTTTATGATTTATATAATTATTGTGATTCATATTATTATTTATCTTATTTTATTTTAACAGTTATTATAAATTATTTTAAATAAATATTAATGTATACAGATCATGTAATATAAATAAGCTGTAGTATCAAAAGATTACAGCTAGAACTATTTTAAAAATTACAAATCTGAACTTAAATGTTCAAGTCTCTATCGCTATATATTTCCAAATGTATAAACTAAGTTAACAAGTTCCACTTGTGACTACACTGATGGAGCAAGATCATTTATTTTATTAGTCCTCCTTCATTTTTCATATGACATTTTAAATGTGTCATATTCTGCAATTTCTTAACCTTTAGCAAAACCTTTAACCTTTAGTTTTGAATCTCGCTGGGTCTCTCTCACGAGAAGTAAATCAAACTTGCTTTGTATTGCAAGGCTCGTGATTGGCTGTTCGCCAGTGATGTCACACATTCATGTGCACGCGCTCCACAAACTCAGGATCAAAGCCTGAATTGACAAAGAAAGTTGATGAACAGCATCATGGTACCAACAAAGCCGGATTGGAGAGGTTTGGTTTTGACAACTCAAAAATAATCCTGTAAGTCTGAATTTGTTGAGCTACCATCATGGTACAGGCCCCAGATATGATGTGTGCACTGCAAACACAAGCATTATTTATGATCATCTCCGTCCAGTCTGTACGCCGTATTGCATTCAACCACAATTGTCTTCTTGATTTCTGTGAAGGAATGTCTGCCAGGATCCGGTAAAACTTTAGTTTTGAAACAAAAGTGATGTTCCTTCTATTCTGGCAGCCAAAAACCCAACAAGAAGACATTTTAAAGTCAAAACCTCAAACTTTTAGCGCACCTTCTATGAGTTCTGGCTTATGTTTTGCCTCCATAGAGCGGTGATGTAGGCGATTTAAGGGGTCTATAAAGACTTAACTCTGCCTGAAGGAGCGGATGTTGGAAATAAAAGCGCTGAATATAATTATTTCTCTGTTGTACATTTGCTCATCATTAGTCTCTCGGGTTGATGCTCGGGAAATACTGCAGCACCGCATGTAACTTTGAACAAGGATCACTTGTTTAAAACACCCTAAATTGTATTAAGATTTACTAATATAACCATTATTTTACTAATAAACATCTAGATAAATACAACTCAATGTAAATTATGTATTATCGCCGTGAGCGATCACAGTTTGAGTGTAGTTCTGTGTAACTGCACAGATAAACCACGCTGTCAGCAGGCTTTTCATAATCTACAGGGTTCCCGCGGGGTCTTAAAAAGCCTTAAAAGCATTGAATTTATTAATTTGGAAATAATACCTTAAAAAGACTTTAAAAAGTCTTGAATTTTGATGTCTGGGTCTTAAAAATTGTGCTGTATGTAACTTCTATGTATTGTAATTTTCCTCAAAAGTTTCATTTGTCAACCACGATTATTTTGATTAAATGAAGTAGTATAAATAAAGAGTGGCGGAACCAGTAATTGAGAACGCAACGCAGCCCCGGGTCACAGTCGAGCGGCAACCTCGCGCTCTCTCTCGTGAAGCCAATAAGGAAGTGACTAAAATGCTGTCAGCAGGCTTTTCATAATCTAGTACAACAAAACATTATTAATCATTTTGATATAACATTCCAGTTGAGAAATGCATTAAAATACAGCGTTTTGTTTATCTTCCAGAGAATATTATTCAGTGAATTAACATTATCCAGTGAATCATTCTTGACTCTAGCTATTAAACATAAATATAAACCTAAAACAGTAGTTTAAAATGAAGTTATGACTCGTTCTTTATTTTCTCCATTTGAAAACATTAGACATTCTACATTTATTTGGCGTATTGTTAATATTGGTGTTGCTGTTGATTCTTTTTACAATATTTTTTTTTATTTTTTTTTTTTATTGTAATATAAAGATGAAATTTTATGTGAAATGACTGAAAAGAGGAAAAACCAACGTGAAGTGTGTTCTTTCTTCAGTAAGACATTTATTTACTTTATAACAGTTAATAAATAACGGTGGATAAGGGGAAGTCGTGGCCTAATGGTTAGAGGGTTGGACTCCCAATCGAAGGGTTGTGGGTTCTAGTCTCGGGCTGGACGGAATTGTGGGTGGGGGGAGTGCATGTACAGTTCTCTCTCCACCTTCAATACCACGACTTAGGTGCCCTTGAGCAAGGCATCGAACCCCCAACTGCTCCCCGGGCGCCGCAGCATAAATGGCTGCCCACTGCTCCGGGTGTGTGCTCACAGTGTGTGTGTGTGTGTTCACTGCTCTGTGTGTGTGCATTTCGGATGGGTTAAATGCAGAGCACAAATTCTGAGTATGGGTCACCATACTTGGCTGAATGTCACTTCACTTTTTTTTTTTTTTTTTTTTCTGCATGCTGGTTATCGGGAACACAAACATGCTAATAACTGCTATCGTATCGGTTATAAAAACCCATCAGTATTGATCGATCACTAACTGTAAACAATGTTTTTGTGCTGAGGAGACACCCACCTCTGTCAAAGTGCCTGACAGGGCAAGACATTACACTAATGCATTGTTTAATTGAGGAATAATTGATGTCAGGACGTTGAATAATTTGAAAAATAAAGCAAGGTAACGCCCTGGAGTCAATTATTCTGCTTGTACTACAGATCAAGACATCGAACAGATGATATACAGGTGCTGGTCATATAATTCAAATATCATCAAGAAGTTGATTTTATTTCACTAATTCCATTCAAAAAGTGAAACTTGTATTATACAAGTGACTTTTAAACCTACATTATATTCATTATATAATTATACAACATTATATTCATTCATTACACACAGAATTATATATTTCAAATGTTTATTTCATTTAATTTTGATGATTATAACTAAGGAAAATCCCAAATTCAGGATTATCAGAAAATTAGCAAGCCCCACCCCCGATTAATCGTCTTTGAAACCTGTCGAAATGAGACATTTCCCAAAATGCCCATCCCTAGTTATAACACACACACACTCATGTCCAGGAGAGTTCAGTGTGTGATGAGTCGTCCTGTTTCGGTCATGCTGTACTCACTCGTTTATAATTGCACGGCTTGTGTATTTCTCAGCGAGGTTTATTTCCGTCCTCCGTCCACACTGAAGCCCAAGGTGGTGCGTGATGTGAAGGCCGACAGCATCGGTCAGCTGGTGACCGTCAGGGGAATCGTCACCAGAGCCACGGAGGTCAAACCCATGATGGCTGTGGCCACCTACACCTGCGATCAGTGCGGAGCCGAGACCTATCAGCCGGTGCGTATCTCACTAGTGCATGCTGTCCTTAAACTCTCGTGTGTGTGTGTGTGTGTGTGTGTGTTAACACGAGTCCTGTCCCTGCCGTTGGTCAGATCGCCTCTCCCAGCTTCACGCCGCTCATCATGTGTCCCAGTCAGGAGTGCGTCACCAACAAGTCTGGAGGACGGCTGTATCTGCAGACACGCGGGTCAAAGTTCGTCAAGTTCCAGGAGCTGCGCATTCAGGAGCATGTGAGTGTGTGTGTGTGTGTGAGTGTCACGTTTGTCTGGCTGAGTGTAAATCATGCTGAGTGTTGTGTGTGTGTGTGTGTGTGTGTTAAACACTCAGAGCGATCAGGTGCCGGTGGGAAACATTCCTCGCAGTATGACCATTTACGCCCGCGGAGAGAACACGCGTGTGGCACAGCCTGGAGATCACGTGGCTATTTCTGGAATATTCCTTCCTCTGCTGCGCTCTGGATTCAGACAGGCTATACAGGTGACACACTTCACACACGCTACACACATCTCAACGTCCTGTCAGCAAACAGTGGGTCTCTCTACATTTGTATCGCTGCGTCCCAGTGTTCATACTATCCGTCCTAAATGGTGTGTGAGATTAGAATAAGTGCGTCCCAAAGCATAGTGTGTTCAAAAGAGAACACCAATACACTCGGTGTTCACACCAGACGGGAATAGAGCGTCTGTCACGAGTGATTTCAATGTTAAGTCAATGCCAAGACGGAATAGACAACCTGCGGCGTTTCTTGCAAGCGAGGCGTGCGAATTGAGCGTTTCGAGTGAAACGCGCGAATTGTAAAATCTGAACTTTGGTGAAATTTCGCGCTGCGTTCACCAATCAGTAGCTTGCTCTAGTAGTGACTTGATTACGGCGTAGCGAGCGGAGGGAAAATTGGAAAGAAACTATGGAGGACAAACTTATCATCGCTGTATGATTCTTCATACTTTTACAAGAAACCGGAATAAAAAGGATCTTGATTGTGTGTGTGTGTGTATATAAGATATTAATAGATGAATTGAATAAAGACCAAAGATTAGATTCACCCCAAACGAGTTATATTTTATCTTGAACCACTAAAGAGACATCAGAGACAGCGTCACGCATCAGAAGGACTAGCCGAGGTGAGAGACATGATCACTGAGCCAGGGTTTTTCCTGGGTCAGAATTGGTCTTCGGTGGTGGATGACCGACATCTAAGAAGTAATGATTTGTTATACACTGATTCAGACACTGACGGGCAGACCAGTCGCTGTAACTCCGTGGTCACCAACCTTTTCGAGCCCAAGATCACATCCAAAGTCCAAATGTAAAGTAAGATCTACCACAAAAAAATATTTAAAAAAAAAAGGCCAAAATGTAAGTTCTATAATAATAATAATAATAATAATTCCTTAAATTTATATAGCACTTTTCTAGACACTCAAAGTGCTCTACATAGTTAGGGGGTATCTCCTCATCCACCACCAGTGTGCAGCATCCACCTGATGATGCGACGGCAGCCATAGTGCGCCAGAACGCCCACCCCACACACACACACACACACACACACACACACACACAGAGGAGACAGAGTGATGAAGCCGATCAGCAGATATGGGGATTGTTAAGAGACATTGATGGTCCGAGGCCAATGGGTGAATTTAGCCAGGATGCCGAGGTCACACCTTTACTCTTTGCGAAAGACATCCTGGGATTTTTAATGACCACAGAGAGTCAGGACCTCCGTTTAACGTCTCATCCGAAGGACGGTGCTTGTTGACAGTATAGTGTCCCCATCACTACACTGGGGCGCTAGGACCCACACAGACCACAGGGTGAGCGCCCCCTGCTGGCCTCACTAGCACCTCTTCCAGCAGCAACCTCGTTTTCTCAGAGGTCTCACATCCAGGTACTGACCAGATCAGCCCTGCTTAGCTTCAGTGGTCAAACAGTCTTGGGCTCCAGGGTAATATGGCTGCAAAGTTCTACTTTGACATTCTTGTTGCCTGTTAGTCACTAGCAAATTATTTAACTATACAAATAGTATATAACTATACAAACTGCCAACTATAATTCAACATTTTCAACAGTAATATATAACGTTAAGTATTTCACACAGGCTTATTACTCGTATATAAACACAATAATCAGTCAGTTACAGGCCTAAGCTAATAATGTACTGTTTCACTTTCCCTTTTAAAACCTCTTAAACTCTGCAGACCCGGTACCGGGTCCGAAAATAGCATGTCACATGTTTGTGTCTCATTTGCATATCCTTCCTTATATGGCATTTGCCCAAAAATGGGTTCATTTGAAAGCTTAGAGTGTTTTCTTTACAAAGAATACCATTAATTGGGGTTTTATGATACATAAAGTAGTCAAATTAAGCTAAGAAATATATTTCCCCCCCCCATAAATTTCCATCTAACGATTGCGAATACGTTTTCGTAAGAATGTGTATTTAAAATATTTTTCACAAAACAGTCAAGTCATATATCACAAGAAAGCTCTCATTCTCAGGAATCTGATGATGTAGATCATTTTATTGTGTGACAATCACAGATCGAATGATCTTCAACAGAATCGCGATGTAAAATTTCTCACCTTATTATTTATACATTTTGCACCGCTTCAGTCAGCCGCAAACAGCCACGCATACCTATATACTCGATATAATCTTTTAGATTAGAATCTCTTCTTTCCAACAAGACCATTTTTACGTTTCTGCGTGCTTCCATTGCTGAGATATAAAGCGTTCTGTACAAGTGCGCAATAGAGGTCCAAAGCCCTGTGAGCGCTGACCAGACCTCTAACTCATATGATGCGCACTAAAGCCTTTTTCCTGCTATACAGATCTGATCTCTTTGTGAAGCGCTATTAGTCCAAATAGCTGTCACTCAAAAGCCGTCTGAACCAGTCAGAGGTGCGAATAGCCGCAACAGGGGGGTCACTTACTGCCCCGTCCTGTTTCCGTCCGGTGACGTCACAGAACCGCTGACCGATGGGAGATTGAGTGTTTGGCTGCTTCTAAACAAAGACCACGCGAGGGGGAAACTACACGCGGAAGAATCTCCGGATTAACAATGAATAATATTCATAATACAAGTTATGGAGGACCACCGTCGCCGTGGAGAGGTCAGGACGCGCATCTGGTAAGCGTATACGCGTGATACTTGCTTTTATACATTTCATTCTTTATTTTGAAGCCTCGAAGCTCCGCTAGCCATAAGCTTATCTGTTTATTTTCATAATTTTCATATTTGACCGCATTTCAGTGAATATACAGTAAACAGTACAGTATACTGGGTGGATGAACATAAATTAGTTTGTTGACGCTCCGAAGTTCGCGTTGAAGCTTCGGGGACGCGGATTTATCGCTGGTTTTGAATAATAACAAACAGACACGCTATAAATATGAAATATCATACATGCTTGAGACAGGCAAAGTCTCTCAATCTTTACATGATGCAGAATAGACATAAATGAAATGATATTAAGCTGGAAATTGTGGATTCTATTTAAGACTGTGACAGACCAGATATTTTAATAATTCTATGCATGTCGCTATTGCCTAATATGATTTCAGAAAACATACACACAAAAAAGCACATTGTATTGAGATGGTTCATCATATGTGAAACAACATAAATAATACTATTTGTCACAAACAGCAGCTTTTTATGTAACTTCTGAGTGTTTTCTGTCAAATAATATACAGATATCACATTATTCCATACTGCAAGTGTGCAAAAGATGACTTCATACTTATTTAGACTAAAATTTTGTACAAAAATGGTATTATTCCTTCCTTCAGTTGGAATAGAATAACTTTTGCATAGATTAAGATAGAAAGAAATTTCTTTTTTCCTCTATTAGCTGACATGTGCTAGAAAAACATGAAATTGGTCTAAAGTTACTAGGCCCTTCATTGCCTGAGCTATACTATTTCAAACTTCAGTTTACACAAATAAAATAAAAAAGCGCCTTGTTTTTTTCCCTTTTTTTTATAACACAGACAGCATATATTGTCATTTTTATCAATTTCAACAGTGTTTTATGTAATTTCAAAGGGTTTCCTTTAAAATGATACCAAACTTTGTCATCTCACACTTTTGAATGTGAATAGGGAAGCATTCAAAATTAGGAAGGAAAATGAAAAACGGAAATCCCCAAAATAGCATTTGTGCTTAAGAGGTTAAAACATATTTCAAACACTTCAAAATGGAAATACTCAGGTTATTGTAACTACACTGTAAAACCGAACAGTGAAATTAATCAAATGAAATTAGTTAATTGCACTCAAATAATAACGAAAGTTCATTGGACTTAATTTAAATAAGTTCTGTACAAAGGTTTATGTTATGTTGGATTTGTAGTGTTACCGTTGTGGTGAATAGTAGAGCCTGTGGTTAGACTGAGGATGGACAGCAAAAGCCAATTTTGAGTTTATTTCCCACATTATAGGAGTTGAAAAATAGATAAAATTATGAGTGAATTACTCCCTAATTATAAGTTCGGAAATATAATTATTTAAGATAACTCTGAGATAATTTAAAGGGGGGGTGAAATGCTATTTCATGCATACTGAGTTTTTTACACTGTTAAAGAGTTGGATTCCCATGCTAAACATGGACAAAGTTTCAAAAATTAAGTTGTACGTTTGAAGGAGTATTTCTGTTCCAAAAAAACTTCTTCCGGTTTGTCACAAGTTTCGGAAAGTTTTTTTCGAGTATGGCTCTGTGTGACGTTAGATAGAGCGGAATTTCCTTATATGTGTCCTGAGGCACTTCTGCCGGAAGAGCGCGCTCCCGTATAGCAGAGCACTGAGAGCACAACAGACTTCACTGATCAGAGCCAGAGCGTCGCCAAATGTCACAAAAGGTGTGTTTTTGGTTGCCAGGGCAAGACAACCCTGCACAGATTACCAAAAGAGAAACAGCATTAAGGGACCAGTGGATGGAGTTTATTTTTACAGAGCATCAACGGAGTTGTGCAAGTGTTTGTGTTTGTTCCCTGCATTTCGGATTGCACATCGTTTATTTCTTAAGGATAATGCAGTCCCAACGGAAAAGGGTCACGATCGTGTGTTGGAACCGCAGGCGGTGAGTAAAACTGCTTCAAATATCTCTGTGTTGTTAACTTAGCTATCAGCGCATAAGCACATCAAGTAAACAGCATTCGATGTTGTCATCAAACTGCACTTTCCACATGTACAGCTTAAAAAAAAAAAAGACGACATAAAGTGGAACTTAGTCATTTTCAAAAACCGCTAAGCAAATATATACAGTTTCAGTACATACCACATAGCATAGCACCTTTGCTGATGCTGCTCTTGTTAAATTTCAGCCTCTAGATCTGTGTCACAGCTTCCAGACGCTCTCAACTCAAAAGCCTACTGGCGCTCGTGATTCTTTAGCTCCGCCCACACGTCACGCCTCTAGGCGCTCGTGTTTTTCCGGGGAAAATCGGTACAGACTACCTTTCTCTTATGAATATAATAAAAATAAAGACTTTTTGGAGTTATGAAGGATGCAGTACTACTCTATAGGTACTCAAGATTAACAGGATATTGAGTGAAAACGAGCATTTCACCCCCCCCTTTAAGGCAACTGGAATTAAATTTGTTAAGTTTATGTAAACTTAAAACATTTAAAAACATCACTTAAATGTTTTTGTGTAATCTGTTACAAAATATTTTTTGAGCTCTGTGAACTTATCAGGGTTTACAGTGTAGCATACAAAATATGACAACAGTCATCCTTCAATTCTTCAAAAATATGTTCACACAAATTACAGACCTACATTCATTTTTAGCTACAGAAATTGAATAATGTAATAAAATGTAAAACAGCATTGCATATTTGACTGTGTAAATTAAAGATTGTTCTTTATTAAACTTAGCTATTTAATTAGGAGCAGTGAGTGATTTCTTTGTTGTTGCTGTTCGATTAATATAAAGACTGACTTTAAGAGAATGCACAGATCCAGTGGCCTGCATTCAGCTGGCTATGTCTGCTATAGGATGCTTAAAACAGGCATTTTGACATGATTTTTGTGTGAATTTGTCCATTTAAACACAATACTTCAGAGAGAGCTTATATTTGTGCGCGTCCTCGTGTCCTCTGGCTCTTAAATGTTTTAACTGACAAAGCTTAAATGAGTTTAGTTTAAACACAGATATCAGCACCCAGATGACGGAATAAATTACTGCTCATATACAGTGAATGATTTGTCCAGGGGTTTTTCTTTCTCTCATGTTTTTGTAATGTCTGGGAAGCCAGAATGCGCATGGATCAACAGAAACATTTATTAGCTGAACCCTGAACCTGTTTTTTACGTGGCATTTATAGCAAGCCATATTACAGATGATTTAACAGATGCTTTGTCAGATTTAAGTTGAAGCGCGTGCTGAACCGTGTGTGGTTGAACCCAACTTTTTTTTTTTTTTTCCAGCAAACCGTTCCACCCTATTACTTCAATAATCAATCAATTACAGTTACTTTATATATATAAATCATTTTTTATTTTATTTAAAGTTATGTCATGTGTGAAATGCTTGTCACAAGTTGTAAGAAAAGATAAGGCAAATGTTTTGACTGCAATTCACACCCAGCGGTAATTCAGCAAATATATTCTCCGAATGCACCACGTGAAACATGTATTCGTCTTCCGACCAATAGGATCAGCTGATTTTGATGCGAGGAGAGAGCAAAGACCGAACTGAAGACGGAGAGTGCGTGCGGGGTTGGGGCGCTGTGCTCGTTCTCTCCGTCACTCCGTCAGTAGCCTGCTTCACTCATAAAACCCAATTACAGATCAAAAACGGCTTTGGCGGGACATAAAAATCGTTTTGGCACCGCCAAAAATTTTTCAATGTAGGAAAAACCCTGTGAACTCTCGCTGATAATTGGCAAAACACATGTTTAAATAGACGCTGTCTTTATAAATAAATTGCATATTTGAGTTTAAAACAACTACATTCTTGCATTAAATACTTTTAAAACTACATTTCATGACACCATAACAGTAATATTTAGAAAATTATCTGAATAAAAAAGGTGGTTGAATAGAGCATCACAGTCCCGCGCACAGCTGGTGCCGGAAGTAAAAATTCAATGCAATTTCTGACATTTGGGGTATAAGCCATAAAAACGTAACCATACATGGTAGACTTAAAACCAGCTACGGCTGTACTAAGCGATAGTATATGCTCATATAAACCAAAAGGATCATGGGGCACTAACCTTGTTTTGATATAAATGCCTTTTATTCGCGATGCTTTGGCTAAGTACTTCATTACCCACAATCCTGAACAATCCCACAATCCCACAGTGATGCATCTGATTGGTGGAGCTCGTGTAACCATCTGGTTAAAACCCCGCGAAGGTCCGTGAAGACTGAAGATCATTAATAAAAAAATAAAATGAAATAAAAACCCGTTGCGTTTTTGCACGTTAGATTTATCAGTGCAGTCATGATCTCCTTGGCTGCCATGAGAGTTTTGCAGGGAGGTTGGTAGCTTAGCTAGACTACTGTAGCCTTCATATGGCATGAGTCATATCAAGCATTTTATAATGCCACTGTCAAAACAATATTTAGCCTAGGCATACCTTTTTGTGCATTTACTGAACATTTGTGTAATGGCAAAGACATGTGTTGACGACTGAGCGGTGATTGCAGTCAGGTACGAAGCACTGCACCATTGCTGACGTTATCGTTAACCACTTTCACACGCACACAATATAAAATACACGATGATAAATATAAAAATCAATACATATATAAAACACTATTTATTTACATGATTGTAAATTCACTACATTCACTATATAAAATAAAATTAACTGGAGGAATAAGTTTGCGCGTGGGACTGTGATGCTCTATATGCTGCTGGCTGGCAGAAGCCCCCCCGTGAAGTTAATTTCACACGTGAATGAAGCGTATGAACTCAATGTTCAAACGTCCAACTACGCTCGAATAGTGCGATTTATCCGCGCAAGTCGTGTCTGGTGTGAACATAGCATAATGGCTAATATTACCCACAATCCATTGTGATTATCAACATTTTAAGATGGTGAAAAAAAGTTTTATTTCATCTACAACAACAGTGTGAACTTCTATAAAGATCAGTTTGGCCGGGAACTTTTAAATGTATTGTTATACAAACAATGTGAGCCGAGTTCTCCGCATGAAAGATCAGTGCGGGACTTCTCTCTCTGATCCTGTAGAAAATAAATGAAGCATGGACGTTAACTGTGACCAGATGATTAACAGACCAGTTTACAGTGACAGGATGTGACAGAGGGTCTGTTAGAGACACCATTGTCATATGATGGTTTATCCCAAAAGTTGCCCACTCTTCTACTGCTTTCTCTGAAGTGTGTACGGTTTCTACACGAGTACGTCCTGTAAGGCTGAAGTTTGAGTTAGTGAATTGGGATGCAGCGTAAGACTATCTAAACATATCTAAACAAGCTCTTTACGGTATTCACATATGTCTGGTGTGTGTGTGTGTGTGTGTGTGTGTCAGGGTCTGCTGTCAGAGACGTATCTGGAGTGTCACTGCATCACTCTGATGAATAAGACTGAGGATGATGAGCTGGGAACTGAAGAGCTGAGTGATGAAGAGCTGCGGCAGATCACAGGTAACACGCTTCGTGTCTGTGTGTGGTCTATAAGGGTTGTGAAGTGTCTGGACTCACGTGTGTGTGTGTGTGTGTAGAGGAGGACTTCTACGAGAAGCTGGCGGGATCGATCGCTCCAGAGATCTACGGTCATGAGGATGTGAAGAAGGCTCTTCTGCTGCTGCTGGTGGGAGGAGTGGAGCAGGCTCCTCGTGGGATGAAGATCCGGGGTGAGACACGGCCGTCTGATGCTCCATCACTCTACACCTTCAGTGAAACGCCTACTTTATTAAACTCACATCAGACTCTTTGATAGACAATGTTATTCACTGAAGATAATCGAGTCTATATTCATTGATGCTTTTTGAGAGTTGTTTCTGTCTGGGAGCTAAACTGGGCATTATCTTGCCATTAAGACCAAACATCAGATTTCTTCTGCAAAAACAACAACATGAACTGTTTTCATTCAGACGGTTTGAGAATAGCTAACAACCGCTTAGAACAAAACCGAGCAGTATTTACATCCCTCTGTTGTGTGTTTGAGTCACTGTAACACTGATAAATGTGTCAGAAAACACCATAAATACAATAGAGTTAGATCTGAATCTGAAAGATCTCTATATATATATCATCATATCACCCAGTCCATAACTTACTCTGTATTAAAGCACTACGAGGTTAGGATCGTCTGATGTTTCCTGACCCAGTGTGTGTATGAAGCGCTGTGTGACTGACTGCGTCTGTGTCTGTAGGGAACATTAACATCTGTCTGATGGGAGATCCGGGTGTGGCCAAGTCTCAGCTGCTGTCCTACATCGACCGTCTCGCTCCTCGCAGTGAGTGTGACCCGCAGCATCGCTCCTCCGTCCGCTAGCGTCCCGCCGCTAACTCTCAGCGCTGTGTTTCAGGTCAGTACACGACGGGCCGGGGCTCGTCCGGCGTGGGGCTGACGGCGGCGGTCATGCGTGACCCGGTCACCGGTGAGATGACCCTGGAGGGTGGGGCTCTGGTGTTAGCCGATCTGGGCGTGTGCTGCATCGATGAGTTTGATAAGATGGCTGACGCCGACCGCACGGCCATCCACGAGGTCATGGAGCAGCAGACCATCTCCATCGCTAAGGTGAGCTTCTCCGCTGGAGCTGGGTGTTTTCTGACTCCTGAATGAGTGTGATCACGTGTGTGTGGTGTTTGTCTCAGGCCGGCATCATGACGTCTCTGAACGCACGCTGCTCGATCCTGGCTGCGGCGAACCCAGCGTACGGCCGCTACAACCCTCGCAAAACCCTGGAGCAGAACATCCAGCTGCCGGCGGCGCTGCTGTCCCGCTTCGACCTGCTGTGGCTCATCCAGGACAAACCTGATACAGACAACGACCTGCGTCTGGCGCAGCACATCACATACGTGCACCAGCACTGCAAGCAGCCGCCCACACACTTCAGCCCCATCCACATGAAGCTCATGAGGTGAACCAGGACGCTTCTGTGCGACAGACACGCTCACGCTTTTATTTTATTGTAATTTCACATTTTGAATGTTTTTGTATGCTTAATTAGCTCATGTAAAACATCTAGCCAAATAATTTTTTGGCGTTTCTTTTATGTACACTTAAGATCTTTACTGTTTAAGTTATTAATTGAGCCGCTTTGAATATAATTAAGTTTCGATGCTGATTCAACATTGTGATGTCTGTCATCGTCCCAATCCTGAATTGACCTGTAATTACAAGAAATCATCAGCTGACAAAGAAATCAGAGAAATGCAGATGTGTGACTGATGTCTGAAGCTGATTGGATCACCTGATGTTCGTTCTTCTCTCTGTCAGGCGTTACATCAGTAAGTGTAAGCAGAAGCAGCCGGTGGTTCCTGAGGCTCTGTCGGATTACATCACCGCTGCGTATGTAGAGATGAGGAAAGAGGCACGAGTCAGTAAAGACACGACGTTCATCTCGGCCCGAACCCTGCTGTCCATCCTGCGCCTCTCCACTGCCCTGGTGAGACACACACACATCAGCAGGACTGGATCTCTGGAGCTGGTCTGATGTGGCCGTCGGGTGTTAAAAGTGCTGTTTGTGCAGGTAGCTGTGTTCATCTCTACTGTAGAAGCAGCACTTCACGACACACGCTGGCGCAGGTTCAGTCGTCCGGTGACACGCAGAGATCCGTGTTTGTCGTGTGACGGTCAGCTTTGCGGGGTGGGCATTCAGCCTGGGGTCACGCCGCTGTGCAAACCCATGCAAAACTGACCGCACACGACGCTGCAGCGCTCAGACGCACGTCTCAGAGACTAGCTGGTGTTGAGAGGCAGAGACTTGGGCAGTTGCTGGCTTTCCCACAAGGCATTGCACTTGTCTCGGTCTGACAGTGCCGGCACAAATCATCTGTTTGACTGAAACTCACCTGACTTTGGAAAAATCTTTTGTATTTGCGGAACGTGGTGACTTACACACATGATGTGACTTCAGGTGTGTGTGTGTGTGTGTGTTCAGGCTCGTTTGCGGATGGTGGATGTTGTGGAGAAGGAGGACGTTAATGAGGCCATGCGACTGATGGAGATGAGCAAAGACTCTCTGCAGGCCGACAAGACCAACAACACCAGGTACACACTCACACACACACACACACACACACACACACTCTCACACTCTCTCTCTCTCTCTCGCGCACACACACACTCACACACACACACTCTCTCTCTCACTCACACACACACTCACTCACACAGTCTCTCTCTCTCTCTAAACACACTATCTCTCTGTCTCTCTCTCTCTCTCTCTCTCTCTCTCACACTCTCCCTCTCTCTCACTCACACACACACACACACACACACTCTCTCTCACTCTCACACACACACACACACACACACACTCTCTCTCTCTCTCTCTCGCGCACACACACACACACACACACACACACACACACACACTCTCTCTCTCTCTCGCTCTCTCTCTCACACACACACACTGTCCCTCTCTCTCTCACACACACTCTCACTCTCTCTCTCTCACACACACTCTCACTCACTCACTCTCACACACACACACTGACTGCAGCGTGACCGTGGCTCTCTCTCGTGTGTGTGTGTGTGCAGGGCACAGCGTCCCGCTGACGTGATCTTCTCTCTGCTGCGAGAGCTGGCCGGTGAAGGAGTCGTGAGGTCTGTTCGTGTGGCCGAGGCCGAGCAGCGCTGTGTGTCTCGTGGATTCACTCCTGCACAGTTCCAGGCCGCTCTGGACGAGTACGAGGAGCTGAACGTGTGGCAGATAAACCAGGCGCGTTCACGCATCACGTTTGTGTGAACACCGAGTGACTGGACGTGATCCCATGTGTTTGAACCTTTCCAGCTGATGGTGTTGTGATGAGGGAGCAAGCTTCCTTTTTGTTTTGCTTTTAAATCTGTTAAATCCCTGAAATAAATGCTGTAAATAGATCAAATTTGTGTTGATTTACCTTTAATCATTTAGCTGATGCTTTTAACGTGTAATGTACGAGTCGAAAACGCTACTATACTTTCACTGAAGCAAGCAAACGATCTCTGCGTCAGCGCGGAAAGTGAGGAACTAACTGATCTCTGCTTCATTACAGTTTGCACATATGTTTTCGTTGCGAACATTGATCTTCCTTCAAAACAGCCGGTAAAAGAGTCGCGCGATAACGTGCATCATCACTTCGACACGGCATTAGATCTGACTTTCGTTCACACAGTGCTCGTCCCGGGTCGAACCCCACAATGTTACTAGGCCCCCGACCCGGGTTAAATGCTGGAATCAATCCCGGGACGTGGTTGCTTTCACACAGAAGGCGACCTGGCAATGTTCCGGCAATATACCGGGTCCGACGTGCAGTGTGAAAGGGGCTTTAGTCTAGTAAAGAACACATAGCCACTTTTTTTTTTTTTCTTTCAAGAATATGATAGACAACAAAAAAGTAAATGCTAGTATAAATAAGTTGAGTAAGTTCTGGTGAAAAACATGAGTCTTTAGATGTTTTTTGAAAATGAGTAAAGACTCGGCTGTTTGATTTATGTACAATCAGGATAGAATGCAGGATTAGAATGAAATGACACATTGGTAACACTTTACAATCAGGTCCAGTTAATGACCTTATCAATGAGCAATACATATCCAAGCCTGAACTTTATAGACATCCTTGGCATACTCTTTAAAGGGATAGTTTTAACCCAAAATAGCACATCCATAAATCAAAAAAGAGTGGCCCACATGGCTCCGAGGGTTAATAAAGGCCTTGTGAAGTGAATAGATTTATTTGTGCAAGTAAAAAAAAAAAATCGATATCTAAAACTTAATGAACGTAATCTCTAGCTTCTGCTAACTGTCAGACGCGCATTACGAGCGAGCGGCGTTCAGCGGATGATTCGGTGTAAGAGTCACAGCTTTGATGGCTCCAGGGTGAGTAAATCATGGGCTAATTTTAGTTTTTGGGTGAACCAACCCTTTATGGATAATCTTTAAAAGATAAATTCATTTTTTATTTTTAAACATACAGGGCTTTATACACTTTAATAAGCACTTGTACATGCATTTATACTGTACTGATATATAATGTAATGAGTTTAATGTTAACTATAAAATTTGGAATACAGAAATATGAAATGTGAAGAAACACTTAAATCTTAAACAAATTTCCCGAAAGTGGCGGCAAGCCACTGTCTTAATAAGTGAGTCACTGAATCATTCATTCAAAGAATTTGTTTAAAAAGCTGATTCATTCAATAGGTAAACACCATTGCTAAGAGATGCAAAACAGTGCTGTGATCTTCCTTTGGAACTATTTTCATTGGCAAAAACAAGCAATATTATGTCTAAAATCTAAGTCATTGTTAACTCATTGCTAACTTTTACAGAACTTAGATATTTAAAATCTGTCCCTGCCACTGCTGCTTTATTAGAAGCATGCCCTACTGATCCAGAATATGATATTCGAATGTTTGACCAGTCTGAACCCTGTTATAAACGGTTGCCCGTCTCTCTGTGGGGAACACCTGCAGCAAAGCAGCATCTTCATGTTTGACCAGCCACTGATGGATCATCTCTTCACCTCCTACAGGTACATTATGACCTAATATTCTAGCTTTATACTGACCTGTATTATATATGCTTATGGTTAGAAATTTGTAATAAGATTGTTTATTTGTTTTTATAGAAGCCTCTTATGTACGACCCTATGATTTCTGTGAAGTAGAGACCACGGAATCCAGTCATAAAAACAGAATTTACAGTTTAACGTGGAATGTCATGGAATTGTCCATATTTTGAATGAATTCATTTAAAGTAGGTCATGACTCTTAAATCAAATCATGATATGGAGTAGTATCTGTAAATAATAATCCGGAAAAGTCTATTCAAATATGGATCCTGCGTGTCTCTGTTTGTTGAGGCTATTCTATAAGCCTCGGCATATATGGCACGGTGTTGTCAACGCGTATCAGGAACATTAGCTCTCTTTGGGTGGTGTTCCCGTTTATTATGAAGGTAAAAAAGGGATAATTTACATAAAATGATATTTCACCCAGTGCTGAATATTAAAGTGCTGTCGTGCTGTTGGTAAACTGACTGCTCACGGCTACGGTAAGAACCATGTGTTCCTCACTATCCACACCCTTTCCTAACTAATTGCAACACCTGTAAATATATCTAGCTCCCAGTGACGTGTCACATATAGTGCAACACTCCCACCCAGTGGCTAGAATAATAATAGCAATATTAACCGATCCAGAGAAGGTGAATATATAAATGGCTCTTAAGGCGGGCGTACACGGTGCGAATTCGGATGGTCGGAAGATCGTATGTCCACGCACACGGCACGAGTGAGTTTATCTGAAAATCGTATTGGACGAGATGATATACGGCACGATTTTACAACCTGCGAATTCCAGAAACAATCGCACGAAGTCGATAGACGCGTTCGACTTGAAGCAGCGCTGCACGCACAGAAGGATCACTGTATGACATTAAAGTACCGCGAGAGCGATAAGAGAGCACACATATCCAATGCATTCGAATCGCTCTCGCGGTACTTTAATGTCATACAGGTGATCATTCTGTGAAGCGCTGCTTCAAGTGGAACGCGCCTAATATAACTGCTCTCCCTCTCTCATAACTGGATATAAAATACTGATACGAGCCGTGACTGTTTCTTACACGTACAGGTTATTTTTCAGCAATAGGAAACTGGGACGTTTGTTTACCCTGTGTGTGTGTGTTACAATGTAAACATGGTTTGTGAGGACAATTCCTGTGCCCTCGTAAACCAAATGGCTTTAAAATTTAAACATGCATTTTCCGTGATGGATAGAGGTAGTGTATGGGGATAAACATTATAGAATACCGTTACATTTATGGAGAGTCCCTGTAAACTACATATGCGTGTGTGAGAGAGAGCGAGAGATAACTAAAAAGGCATTGGAATACGTTGCTAGAAACATACAGCGAACACTATTCCTGTCAGACTTCACCGAGTTTATCCTCCCACATTCGCCGTGGCGCTGCCGTCTTCGTCTTCTGTGGTTTTCCTAGTTCGTGATTGGTCAACTTCAGATAAATCAACAAATCGGCTCGTTCAACCGCACAAATGGCACGAATTCAAACCGATAGCTCACGAACTTTTTAGACATGTTTAAAAATGATCGGGAGGTCGGGAAGTGCTCGTAAGCCACTCTGCTCGGCTCGTAATTCATCGCAAATGATACGAGCCGCGACCATACGAGCATACGCGATTTCCACACGATTTAAAAAAATCGCATGCGAACTCGTACGACAGCAAAAATCGCACCGTGTACGCCCGCCTTTACACTTTTATTGAATGAGCCAGAAGCTTAAATACATGAACAGCATCTCCAGAACCAGTCTTGCCAACTAATTTTAGAAGAAAATTGCTAAATTAAAAAAAAGTTTTGTTTGTAAAATAATATGAATAATATAATATTAAAATATAAATGACTTTTTTAATTAATTGAATTATTGAACACAAACATATTTTACTCTAAGAAGGAATATAATTGTGAGGATACCACCTTTTCTAGTATCTTGGACATAAAAAGGAGATTCGAGATTGGTCTATAATTAACTAGTTCTTTGGGGTCAAGTTGTGGTTTTTTGATGAAAGGCTTAATAACAGCCAGATTGAAGGTTTTGGGGACATATCCTAATGACAATGAGGAATTAATAATAGTCAGAAGAGGATCTATGACTTCTGGAAGCACCTCTTTTAGGAGCTTAGATGGTATAGGGTCCAACATACATGTTGTTGGTTTAGATGATTTACAGTTTTTTTTCAACTGCTTACACACATTTTCCAAAGCTTTCCTCTTTTTTTCAAAACTTAACACACAAATTCAAGAACTGCACACACGATGCAAAATGCCTCACATCTCTTTCAAAATGAAACACCACAGTCAAAATATCACAAACATATTTCAAAAGCAAACATTTGTCTTACGTTGTAAACACCTTTACCATAATGTTATATTTTTGATTATGTCATATACACACTGTTATTAAAAACCTAAAGCTCTTCTTTTAAAAGCTCACATGTACATGATTGAATGTAATTGGGAGAGAGCTGTTGAATATATAAAGTAAAAACAAAAGTAACATTGAAACCAAACTTTCTTTTTTAGCTCTTTGTGGTTGTAAATGTAGTATTAGTGTACACAGTTTGAAAAGAAAAAAAAAATACATCAAAAATATGTAGTGTTGTAGCATGTAGTGTAAAACCAAAGATAATGTGTGTGCTTGCATGTGGAGATGGTTGGGTGTATCTAGGCTCCATCTCTCCTCCGGGCTGGGTCCGGCCAACATACAGTATTGTTTAAAATAATAGCAGTACAATGTGACTAACCAGAATAATCAAGGTTTTTCGTATATTTTTTTATTGCTACGTGGCAAACAAGTTACCAGTAGGTTCAGTAGATTCTCAGAAAACAAATGAGACCCAGCATTCATGATATGCACGCTCTTAAGGCTGTGCAATTGGGCAATTAGTTGAATTAGTTGAAAGGGGTGTGTTCAAAAAAATAGCAGTGTGGCATTCAGTCACTGAGGTCATCAATTTTGTGAAGAAACAGGTGTGAATCAGGTGGCCCCTATTTAAGGATGAAGCCAACACTTGTTGAACATGCATTTGAAAGCTGAGGAAAATGGGTCGTTCAAGACATTGTTCAGAAGAACAGCGTACTTTGATTAAAAAGTTGATTAGAGAGGGGAAAACCTATAAAGAGGTGCAAAAAATGATAGGCTGTTCAGCTAAAATGATCTCCAATGCCTTAAAATGGAGAGCAAAACCAGAGAGACGTGGAAGAAAACGGAAGACAACCATCAAAATGGATAGAAGAATAACCAGAATGGCAAAGGCTCAGCCAATGATCACCTCCAGGATGATCAAAGACAGTCTGGAGTTACCTGTAAGTACTGTGACAGTTAGAAGACGTCTGTGTGAAGCTAATCTATTTTCAAGAATCCCCCGCAAAGTCCCTCTGTTAAAAAAAAGGCATGTGCAGAAGAGGTTACAATTTGCCAAAGAACACATCAACTGGCCTAAAGAGAAATGGAGGAACATTTTGTGGACTGATGAGAGTAAAATTGTTCTTTTTGGGTCCAAGGGCCACAGGCAGTTTGTGAGACGACCCCCAAACTCTGAATTCAAGCCACAGTACACAGTGAAGACAGTGAAGCATGGAGGTGCAAGCATCATGATATGGGCATGTTTCTCCTACTATGGTGTTGGGCCTATTTATCGCATACCAGGGATCATGGATCAGTTTGCATATGTTAAAATACTTGAAGAGGTCATGTTGCCCTATGCTGAAGAGGACATGCCCTTGAAATGGTTGTTTCAACAATACATTGACCCAAAACACACTAGTAAACGGGCAAAGTCTTGGTTCCAAACCAACAAAATTAATGTTATGGAGTGGCCAGCCCAATCTCCAGACCTTAATCCAATTGAGAACTTGTGGGGTGATATCAAAAATGCTGTTTCTGAAGCAAAACCAAGAAATGTGAATGAATTGTGGAATGTTGTTAAAGAAGCATGGAGTGGAATAACAGCTGAGAGATGCCACAAGTTGGTTGACTCCATGCCACACAGATGTCAAGCAGTTTTAAAAAACTGTGGTCATACAACTAAATATTAGTTTAGTGATTCACAGGATTGCTTAATCCCAGAAAAAAAAAAATGTTTGTACAAAATAGTTTTGAGTTTGTACAGTCAAAGGTAGACACTGCTATTTTTTTGAACACACCCCTTTCAACTAATTGCCCAATTGCACAGCCTTAAGAGCGTGCATATCATGAATGCTGGGTCTTGTTTGTTTTCTGACAATCTACTGAACCTACTGGTAACTTGTTTGCCACGTAGCAATAAAAAATATACTAAAAACCTTGATTATTCTGGTTAGTCACATTGTACTGCTATTATTTTGAACAATACTGTACGTCATCCACATCACATGCTATATTCTCTCTTGATACCTTACCAAACTGTGACCAATGCACTGCACTGTAGTAAATGAATGCAAGTGAACTACAGTAAAATACATTTATTATAGTATAGGCCTATTGTTTGTTATGGTAAAAAAGCCATTATGTGTCTACTCATAATCTACTCAAATTAGGCTGGACTCTCAGTGATTGGTTGTTGTTAAGTAAAGCAACAAGTGTTTGCACATGTGAGGAGTTGGTGTGAGGCACTGATGAATTAGTGTGGCATTTTGATTGGTTTTGTTTATAAAAGGAAATCAAGAAACTTCCTGTCAGATTTTTGTGTGTTGCATAGAAAATTGTGTGTTGTGTTTTGCAAAAAGTGTTTAACGAAATTGAAAACTTGAGTAAAAGGTCAAAAATGTGTGTATGGTTTTGCAGATTTAATGTGTGGTTCTGGTGTTTGAGTGTCAGGTTTTAGAAATTGTGTGACAAGTAATAATTTTGTGTGTAAGCAGTTGAAAAAAACTGTAACAAGTTTATACAATTCTTCTTCTCCTATAGTAGAGAATGAGTGGAACTGTTCCACAGGGGGTCTATAGTGCACTGTCTGATGTGATACTGTAGCTGACGGCTGAATGGTTGCAATTTTATCTCTAATAGTATCGATTTTAGAAGTAAAGTAGTTCATAAAGTCATTTCTGCTGTGGTGTTGGGAAATGTCAACTCTTGTTGAGGCTTTATTTTTCGTTAATTTAGCTACTGTATTTAATGAATACCTAGGATTATGTTTGTTTTTGCTTCTAAAAGAGAAGAAATGTAATCAGATCTAGCAGTTTTTAATGCTTTTCTGTAGGATAGGTTACTTTCCCACCAAGCAATACGATAGCACTAATAGAGAGATACAACCACGATCAGATGATACAAGCAGGTAAATTCCTGTGAATAAAATCAAATCAACCAAGTTGAAAACTCATATTAATATTTAAATTCAACGCAGAGCGCAACCGTGCAATTTTTATTCACAAATAAACAACTGTATTTAACATTTAAAGTCAGCTTTATTCACAGCTAATTCAAAATGCGAATTTCTGGTCCAATGACATTTCTGGGGATTTAAGAGTATTTTCCATAGTATAAACCCTTTTTTCTGATCCCTGTTGCCTAAGTGTTCTGTTGGTAATACTGGTTTGCTTATGTTAGTGTACTAATGTTAATATTACTCAACATATCTTTAATACATTAACATTTAAGACGATATGGTAAACCTACCCCTACCCCTAACCCCTACCCCTACCCCTACCCCTACCCCTACCCCTACCCCTAACCCTGCCCTAACCCTAACCCTAACCCTAACCCTACCCCCTACCCCTACCCATCCTAACCTAACCTTACCCTAACCTAGCACCAATCAATACCTTTATCCTAACCATCATTGAATGATGTCGAGGAAATATTCTTGGATAACTTCTAGTTGGCTCAGTGGTAGAGTGATGGGCTTTGGATGGGGGGGGGTCCAGGTTCGTTTCCCAATCATTGCAGGGTAAGGTTGTCTATTGTTTTATAAACTCTAATCCTAACCCTCATAGGATGAAGGGCATGAAATAACCCTTACTTAAGGAGAGAATTTCGTGTGTGGCTGGTTGGATCAGTGGTAGAGTGATGGACTTAGGACGAGGGGACCCAGGTTCATGTCCTGATCATTGCAGGGTTGTGTTTTCTATTGTTTAATAAAGCTATTTCTGTGGTCACCATAGACGAGGTGACTAGGACAAGGAATGGGCTGCATGAAAAAGACAATGGACTGTTGGGCAAAGGTTTGTGACATCTGACGGTTATCCCGGAAAGGATGATGTCTGTTCAGTTTTAAAATGCATGAACTTTGAAGAGAGATGGACTGGTAGAAGCTTGGTGTTCAGAAATGTGCATCCGCCAGTCTCACGCTTTCGGCCCAAAAGAGATGAGTAGGAGGTTTTAAGTTTGATATTTGGCTTTGGACAAGTCTTTTTTTCAGGTGACCCAGATACCTTGCGGTGTTAACGAAGGGTCACTTGTACGGTGAGTATCCAGCCTCCCTGGGTCCACTTGGACAGCACGCAGGGCAGGTGGCCTGGGGCTAACAGGCCTTAATTGGAGCCCAGTCTTCTATGGGGAGGAATACATTTTGCTCTGTACACGGATTGCACCAGGTGTGGGGAGGGAGGATGTAGAGGGGGATAGGGCTAGTGGAAGAGTCCAGTTCAGGATTTTCTTGCCTTGGTTTGTAAAGTGGGTTCAGGCAGCCGGGGGTGGTTGTTCGAGAGTTATCGGGATCCCAACAGTGGCATTGCGGATCCGGTGAAGGTCGCATTAGCCAATTGACTATGAGACACACGCCGAGGTCTGATCACCCTGGGCGGGTCGCCCCGGTGGAGGGTGTCTAGCGTTTAAAGAACCGAAACACCAGAGAATCCTGGGGTACGCTATTGATAATGTGTCTTAAACATTTCTCCCGATGCTTGCTCTGGGGAGACTAGGAAAGGCCAACGGGGACCAAGTTGAGCGAAACCTTAGGAACGGGGGTCAGGTGACTACGGGGAACGGCGTTGCCGGATGGTCAGGTGCTTTTCAGAGGGGAGTCTGGATCGGATAAACGGAAGGCGCCTCCCGGTGGGGAGACACAGATGGATAGGGTTGGTAAGGGCTTCGGGGTACTCGTCGGTCCCGGGGGTTAATAAACGGGGGCATGTGAAGCCGGATGGGTCCCATGGGCTCGAGCCGTCGTCCGGTCTGCAAGATGGGATCTGAGTGGGCTGGAGATGGGGAGAGCATCGGGGGCAGTGTTGGACAGGGGTGGATGAACCAGGAGGTCGGTGGAGGACGCGGGCTAGGGTCAGTTTAGGCTTTTTCTCAGGAAACTTATGCGCCCAGTTGGGGGTGGGAACTCAGGTTCTGAATTATTGGGGGGCCCACAAAATTCCCTCGGACGGGGAGCCGGTATAACCTAACGAGCGTCGGCCAGTGCCTTTTTCCTCAGTTCCCTATTCCAAACCTTTGAGGGACGTGCGCCCCATTGGGGGGAGCTGTTGTAATATGTACACAGTATATCCCGTCAGGGTGTCACTGTTGTGCTTTATAGAAAAAAGATTATCGCCAGAGCCATCGGACGTGCTATACGGGACATCCACAGGCTGGTGGGTGCGGGCTCCCACTCTCTGGCATTAATAATTAAAAGTGTTCTGATGGTTATCTTTTTAGATATTGGCCACAATGGTTCAGGAACAAGGGCTGAGAAGGAACTTCTATAGGTTCATTAAAATATGCCATCGTTACCAGATAGGGGAGTAGCAATGAGGTGGGCTAGGAAGGATATAAGATCCCTTGGGGAGTCAACTTTGGCATTGGCAACAAAGGAGGTGGAAGCGCTTATGAGGGAATGGGAGAAGGGATTGAGGACAGGACAGGGGGGACCAGAAAGGGTTGCCTCTGGGTCACCCGGATTGATTTCGGGGAAGGCGGTGGAAATGGAGGAGGGTGAACTGGTTTTGGCAGCACCCCGGGAGCCTCAGAAGGGAGTGCTTGGTAGGATAACTCCCGAACGAAGGGAAGGGGAGTTCCCGGTGCGGGGTGTGGAGGTGGAACTGGAGGTTGGCCAGGAGAAGGGGAAGGGTGTGTCCCTGAGCCTATATGAGAGGCATGAATGTAAGGGTAGTAAGTATGTTGATTGGAGTTTGGCCCCGAGTAGATCCCTTGTGATCATGGGGGACTTAAACGTGGAGCGCTTTGGGTCCATAGATAATGCAGAGGTGGAGGTCCATTGCTACCCAGGGGGTAACTTGGCCCAGGCTTACAATATCATTAGATATAGGACCCCAGTGTCAGCCGGAGTGCAGCATGTGATTTTGTCCTTTGGGATGGAGAATAGGGATCAGGGGTGTTTAAGGATCATAAAAAAAATGATCCAGCGGTTGCTGGCGGCAGCTGCACTGAAATTTCCCAATGCAGTGGTGTATATCCCAAAGATAAATTATCACAAGGGGTTGTGGAAATACCAGGTGAGGAACCTGCAAATGATAAATAGGTGTATTGAGGAATCTGGGCACAGTATTCCATTATTGCCTTGGGAATTGTTCGGGACGGGGGATGATAAGATTAGTTGGGAACCAGAAACCGCGAGGGCAATATGCACTTATTGGTTGGAACACTTGAAATTAGGAACGAACGGGCCAACAGACAGGGGCACGATAGGGGAATCATCGGTCTTGAATCTGTCCCGAACCTTCCGGCTGTCTTCAGCAGCAGAGGCAGTTCTGGATAGAAGTTTAACATTTATTCCATCGCACTTGGTTAAACCGATTGAGAGGAATCGGGTACTGGCAGATTTAGGCCAGTTTTTTCTAAGGATGAAGAGGGCAGTGTTCTTTGGCCCGGATGGGGGGCTGGGACAGGCAAAACAATTTTGTGCACGGTCCAATTGGACCCCTCCACCCCAACATTTACCAAGGGAATTATGGGATTTTTTTGAGAAATGTGGAAAGGATATGGCCAAGGTAGTTGGGGGAGTTTGTGATGTTACTCCTAATTTAACAAGGGAGGAAATACAGGCACTGGAGGACTTCTCAGAGAAGGGATATTGTCATTAAGCCGGCAGATAAGGGCGGGGCCATAGTGATAATGGATAGACCTCAATATGTTGAAGAGGGATTAAGGCAGCTGGGAGATGAGAGCTTTTACTCCAGGTTGGAATCCTTAGTATTCCAGGACTCGATTCCTCAGATTGAACGGATAGTGGATTCCCTGGTGGAGGGAAAATATATTTGCCGACGGCAGGCAGAATACTTATTAGGGGAACCAAATCCGAAACCAAGAAGATTTTACCTCTTACCGAAGGTTCATAAGCCCAAGGATAAATGGCCAACCCCTTGGATGCCTCCGGGCAGGCCAATTGTCGCGGACTGTGGGAGTGAAAGTTATCGGGTAGCAGAATTTATTGACTTCTATTTGAAGCCGTTGTCCACTAAACATCCCAGTTATGTAAGGGACACTTATGATTTCTTGGAAAAGGTTGGGAGCCTTGTAATTCCCGCAGAGGCATTTTTGTTTTCACTGGACGTGGAGAGTCTGTACACAAATATTGAAATTCCCTTGGGTCTGAGGGCAGTGCGGGAGTGTTTTGCCCAATTCCCGGATGAATCACGACCGGATGGGGCTATTTTGGAATTGTTGGAATTGAGTTTGACCCGGAATGACTTTGAATTTGAGGGTCATTTTTATTTGCAGACAAAAGGGACAGCTATGGGCAAGAGGTTTGCACCAGCGTATACAAATATATATATGGCCCATTGGGAACAGTCGGTGTTCGCACTTTGTGCTAAATTACCCCTAGGTTATCTCCGATATTTGGATGATATATGGGGGGTATGGCAGCATGGGCATCAGGACTTTCAGGATTTCTTGGGGAAGTTGAACTCTCATCATGCTTCCATCAAGGTGAAAGCTGTATGGAATGACAGACAGGTGGATTTTCTGGATACAACAGTTTACAAGGGCCCAGGGTTTGAGGCCTCCGGAAAGCTGGATGCTAGGGTTTTCTTTAAGGAAACAGATACGCATGCACTGATGCATTTTCGGAGTTATCATCCCCGTCACATGTTCCGAGGTATAGTGCGGGCACAATTGTTGAATTTCAGCAGGATTTGCACCAGAAGGGAGGAATTTCAGAGGGCCAAACAGATTTTGTTCAGGGCCCTACGGAAGAGGGGATATTCAAGGGCATGGTTACGAGGAATGGGTAGGGAGCATGAGAGGGCAAAGGGGAGTGGGTTCACTTCGCCTGACCCAGGGGGAAAGGTTACGGTCCCGGCCATATTCACGTTTTCACCAGGAGCAAAAGGAATGATGGGTAAGCTGAGGAAGAATTTCTTTGAGATTCTGTGCGGTACCACAGCAGGAGATGGGCTGGAAATATTGATGGTGTATAGGAGAAATACAAATCTCAGGGACATGTTGGTACATAGCCGCATCCCACGAATGGGGAGAAGATTAAAAGGGGCTAGGGAGCCACGGACCCTCAAGGTTTGGGGGAAACAGGAAGCTGTCCATTTGCCTAGGATTAATTTGGCCACAAAGAATTGTGTCTATGTGATTCAGTGTGCCAGGTGTGGCAAGCAATATGTGGGTCAAACCATGAGAACGATTAGACAGAGGCTGAACCAACATAGAACCCAGATAAGAGCGGGCATGGTCCAGAAAGGATCCAGGCCAATAATTGAACATTTTGGAAGGCATGGGTTGAGGAGTGTGTGGGATCAGGGGTTGGAGCATAATTATAGGTGGACAACCAAACAACGGTTATATAATGAGTATGTTTGGAGGGTTAGGGTTAGGGTTAGGGTTAGGTTAGAGTTAGGTGAAGGAAAATCCAGAATCCGAATCCCGAAGGATTCGAAAACGGTTGTGCACGGTCCTGAGTCCCACCGGCCGCCAAGAGTCACAAGCACACCCCCAAATCACACACAACAGCCAACACTTCCCCACAGAAAGCCAACGCCAGTCTAAAATATTTTTTTAGGCTCTGTAAAAAATCCCAAACCCGGGCTACAGCCACACGGGCTGTTTTTCTCAGGGGTGTGTGAAGAAAAACCGATGGTAGGTTAAGGTTTAGATGTGGTGAGGGGTATATTACTCTAAAAGTACACATCTCAACGTCTGTATGGACGGAGAAGAAAAATTGAATAAACATATATTGTGCTCAGACGCATCACCACCCTAATGATGCCGGCTGTTTATTTTTAAATGTCTTCAAATTTTGTCATTCAGGTCTGTCGCGACGCGTTTCGAACCTTCCCACAGTGTTCTCATCAGGCGAATTCAATGACAAAATGACTCTGACCCAGCTCGCTCCAGCATTTATGTGCCAGGAGGGCGGGGCTTCTCACCTCGCAACCAATAGCAACCGATAACCACCGTCAGCATTGTATGATGCTTCATGAATTGTTTCTTTCACACACTAATAAACTGTATTGTTGTTTTTTAATTTTTTACAGGTACTAGGCGAATAATGTCGATCAGCAGGCACTTGCAGCAGGTAAGTTAGGGTTAGAGTTAGGGTTAGATTTGGAAAAGTACAACAGCTCCCCCCAACCTAGCCCTCGTCTAGGCCGGTTTGGGATAGGGAGACTGAGGGAAAGGTGCACGGGCCCACGCTTGTCAGACTATACCATATCGCATGAGATCATCTCCGGTCTAGGAGCTGTGCTTGTCTAAGCATTGGGCCTAAAAAAGTGAAAGTTATGTTTTTGGTTAAATTTAGGCTCTGAATTTTTTCACCCTTAAGTTTCACAGTGCTCGAGTTGAACCGGCTGGGTTCATAATTGCTGAGGTTATGGCGGTTAGCTTGAGAGTGCAGTTTGTTCCAGCACTCAATCTAGATCTAAGTAGATATGAGAACACAAAGTTCTTGACTGAACTTGTTCCAGATCGGCGAACCAGACCACAACTCGAAGGTCGCAGACCGGTAATCCCGACCCAGCATCGTGCTCTGCCAAAAAGTATTGTTTCAGCCAGACTGCCATGTTATCAAAGACGGTTAATGTCATAGTTAAATTATAATCATTGGGTCTGTGATTGTTAAGTTTAGGGTGTGTTTTAGTTCAGCCTTAAATTTAGCTGTGTTAGAATTACACCGACTAGGTTTGCAAACCGCTGGGTCTGTGACGGTTAAGTTTAGGGTGTGGTTTGGTTCAGCCTTAAATTTAGCTGTGTTAGAATTACACCGACTAGGTTTTTAAACCGCTGGGTCTGTGACGGTTAAGTTTAGGGTGTGGTTTGGTTCAGCCTTAAATTTAGCAGTACTCACCAGACCACAGCTCGAAATTCAGAGTCCGACGATCCCGACCCAGCATCGCGTTCCGTCATGAAGTCCAGTTTCAGCCAGACTGCCATGTTATCAAAGACGGTTAATGTCATAGTTAAATTATAATCGTTGGGTCTGTGATGGTTAAGTTTAGGGTTAGAGTTAGGGTTAGGGTTAGGGTTAGGTTAGGTTAGGTTAGGTTAGAGGTTAGGTTAGAAAAAAGGAGAGTTTTCCCAGGATGGGACCCTGAGGGTCCCACTCTGGGTTGTGCACGGTCCATCCCTCCACTGGTCACCCCCAAATCACATACAGACCAAGAGAGGTCACAGCAGGCCAACTGTTAAGGGCTGTTCATAGGGCTATTGAGGCCAGGGCTATTCAGTTTAGGTCTGGTTAAGTTTAGGTTTGTGCAGGATGGGTCTGTAAAATCCAGGTATGAATCCTGGGGTGTCTGGTAGGTTTTAGGTTTGGATATGGTGGGTTGGTTAGGTTTAGGTTGTGTTATGGTTAGTCGGTTAGGTTTTAGGTTTGGGTTAAGGTCAGGTAGATCTGCTAAGTCTCATTAAGACCTCTTGGGAATTTTGTATCCAGTCTCATGATCCATAATCTTTCATATTTAAGTCTATCACACAACGACCAGAATGGGTCGGATTGAAGTCCAGTCACCCTGAAGGCCTCAAGGCCGTGGGTGAGGAAGTGCTGGACTACGTGTCTACGTTTCTCTATTTTATTTTTTATGTTGTGTGTGTGCTGATAGACTCGGACCTTTAAAGCATTTTTTGTCTGGCCTACATATTGTTTGGAACACTTTGTACAATAAATCAAATAAATACAGTTCTCTGTTACTGGAGTGAGATGCTGTGAGATCTGAAAGACTTGTTTTGTTGAACGATTGAATACCCATTTTTGCTGATCAAAGTATTTACAGAGTGACTTTTTCTTCTGTGGTGCCATAGGTCTGAGTTTGCTATTTACTAGAACGTCTGATAGATTTGTATTTCTCCTATAGGCAGCTATTTGTTTGTGTTTCTGTAAGAAGGGAGTGTTTTCAAAGAACCTTTCAAAATTAGACTTAGCTGCACGGTTTAATTGTTTGCTCATTAGCGAGAAATTGGACACTAATGGAATAATTTTGTTCTTTTCACCCTCTTTAGGGTCCCTTGGAGTCCCGGGGAGGAGAAAAGTCTTCAGAGCCCTTCTTAAGAAGGACCTCGAGTATCCTCTGTCCCTCAGGGCCCTGAACAGAATTTTGGTTGCTTCCATAAAACAGGAATGTTCTGTGCATATCCTGTGAAATCTGAGTAATTGAGATTTCACTATACCTTTAAATGTATGTTTAGGATGGAAGCTGTGTTTGTGCAGTAAGGAATGCGTGTCCGTTTCTTTGAAATACACTCTAAAGTCTAGCTGTCCTGTCTCTTCAAATTTCTGTCCCTTATATGACACCACATCTAGAAAGTTGACCTCTGTGGGGTCAATTGTATATTTAATTGTAATCGATCTCTGATGGGTATTCAAGTGTTCTGCAAAGTCCCTAAAATCATCCATGGAGTAAGACCACACTCCCCATATGTCATCCAGAAATCTAAAGTAATGCAGAGGCCTTTTTGTGCACGAACCCAGAGCCGATTGTTCCCATCTCGCCATGAAGATGTTGGCGTAGGAAGGGGCAAACTTTTTGCCCATGGCTGTGCCTTTAACTTGCAAATAATATTTAGAATTAAATTCAAAGTCATTTTTAGTTAAGTTTATATCTAATAATTTTAAAATATAATCATCAGGCCTTTTTGGGTCTGGATATTGAAGCATGCACTCCTGGACCGCCTGGAGGCCCGCTTCAGTTTCTATGTTCGTATATAAGCTGTCAATATCTATGGTGAACAAAAAGGCTCCTCTGGGAATACTGATGTCTTTAACTTTCTGGATGAAGTCATAAGTGTCCTTCAGATAGCTCGGGTGTTTCTGAGAGATGGGGTTGAGATAATACTCGATGTACTCAGCTGTCTGATAAGTTTCACTGTTGCAATCAGACACTATGGGTCTGCCGGGTGGAATCTCGTGTGGAATACTCCATTTTTCAGGCTCCTTGTGAATCTTAGGCAATAAATAAAATCTTCTCATTCGAGGAGTGCCACTGCCGCTTAAATAATCCCTCTGTTTTGAGTTAATGATACCCTTGTCATACATCTGTTCTAAGATTTTTCTAACCTGTTTCATGGTTTCAAAATAAATGGGTTCTTCTAAGGGTTTGTAGTGGTCACTGATGTTTAATTGTCTCTCTCCCTCCCAGACATATTGCTCTCTATCCATGATGACAATGGCATTTCCCTTGTCAGCAGGTTTAATGACAATTTCTCTGAGGTTTTTTAGTGTGTTCAAGGCCCTCAGTTCCTCCCTCTGGAGGTTGGGCCTTGGTTTCAAGCTCCAATTCAAGTTCTTATAAGCATACTCATCAGCTGTGATCAGCTGGCCTACTTGTTTGGGAAGTCTGCTCAAGGCCGGAGTCCAATCTGAATTGTGTGTGAAAGGTAATCTTTGTTTTTTAATCTTTTTACCCTCAAAATAAACCTCTAATTTTATTCTTCTATGAAATTTTTGTAAATCTAGTCTAAGTTGATGTTTAAAATCTTTCATCTTTTGAACAGACGGAATAAATGTGAGGCCTTTCATGAGCAGGGATGACTGTGAGGGAGAGAGAGTAAAGTGTTTGGAAAGATTCACAACAAGCCTGTGTGCACCCTTTCTCGGGTGTTCACTCACTACAAGTTTAAATATCGTGCCCAGTGTTCCAACATGTTCCTGGCTGTCTCTGCAGTCCAGTGCAGGCCGTCACTCTCTACCTGAAACTGATCCTCTGGCAGGAGGGGGATGAAGGAATAATTTTCCTCTATGTAATTGTTTAATTCATCTAAAAATATTTTTTCTCCTTCTGGGAGAGATTGGGGGATATTGATCAGGGGGATCCACAGTTGGGCCTCTGGCAGTCTCTCTTGTGCCACCTGACTCAATCTGGCACACTCTCTCATCGCTGAGATGCGTAATCTTTGTGTGCGGTTATTCAGGCCGAATGCCAAGACTATTTTTTCTACTTGTGTGTCTACTGTGGCTTTTTCTATCAGATTGGCAGCGTGCTGCAATTTAGCCCCTGGAAAACTGTCAATCTGTAAATCAGGAATGTCAAAAGCGGGAATCCTGCCCAAATTGGAGTCCCCGATGACCACGTGTTTCTCTTTGAGTGCCAGTTTCCACTCATTGAACTTTTTGTTAGTTCTAAGGTGCGTGTACGGCCTACGTAGTGCCCTTTGACCTTGAGTGTCGGCTACAGAGGTTTCAACTGTTTTACTCATTTTCTCTGCTTGTCTGTTTTTTTCTGTTTCAGAGATAATGTTTTCCATTTTTTTGGAAGTTTCCCCCCTCTCTGTCTCCTGAGGAGCCCCTGGTTGAAGAGATGTCACAGAATATTCTGAAAAATCAAAGTCTGAGAGATTGGGTGACCCTGACGGATTTTGGAAGATCTGGGCACTCTCAGCTGTGTCCCTTAGAGGATTTACTCTATGTACTGCATTGGCTACAATGGGGACCAGAGAAGGCAGGCCTGTGGTTATCGGGGCCTCAGCCTCAGAGGGGGCAAAAGGAGAGAAAAGTTCCTGTGACAGCTGACCCGTAAACTCATCTAAATCATCCAGTCTGTCACCCTGTGCAGGAGTTAACTGATCCTCCTCCTCATCATCATCATCAAAACTCACTAAGAGATTTTTCTCAGCTTGTTCTGTAACGACTGGTGGAGTTTTTGGTCTCTGTTCGGTCAGGTGTTTTTTCTTTTCTGGTCTTTTCCCCTTAGGAGACTGTATAGGGGCCTGTATAGGGGCCTGTATAGGGGCCTGTACAGGAGGGTTCAGAGGTGGAAAATCATCTCCCAGAAGCCAGTCGTTCCTCATAGGAGACCAGCCTGACATTAAAGTGGGCGATGTTTGTATCTGGATGTGTGTGACCCCTGTCTTAGGTCTGACGACCCCTGTGTTGACCGTTTCTGTCCCCTGCTGAGCTGAGGCTAGATCTGCACCACTAACCACCTGAGCAAATGTTCTGTTGCTACTGGTTTCAGAATTCGATGGTACTCTAGACCCGGATGGAGTCCCAGAACGCAATTCGGTCAGGACCAAAGTTTCGGCCTGCTGAATTGCCCTCTGGGAGATCCTTTTGCCAAAATTTCTCATCGCCCATTTGACAGCGATCTCGAAAGCGTGTAACCAGTCTTTTCTCTGTGTCTCTCCCCGTAAGATCCCCAGTGTGTGCTTTATGATATCCTCATAATGTTGCTGTAACACCAACTGTGTCGTAAACGCCCAGTTCTTTGCATTACCCTCCAGCAATTCTTTTGTGGACATTGTGGGGGCAAAGGGTTTGATCACACTTTTAAGAAGCTCTGTTAACCTTTTAAGAGTGACAGGCTGGTTATCTTCTATCCGTGTGTCAATATTACTGAGGTGATGGACAGATCTGATCAGATGATACATATTCTTAATAATTCTCCGAAAAGTGGGAGAAGCAGGAGAGTATTCTGTATTTTTTTGTGAATCAAAGTGAGTTTTTTGGCCCATTCTTTTTTTCTGGTGAACATATTTTTGTGCAAACTGGCCATTCTCACGTCTCCTGTTCTTTTCTACATTACGAGGAGAATATTGTGTGTTTCTGTATCTCTGGTCAGTAAACCTGTTCTGTTCAGTGGGGTAAAAAATCTTATTTTGCCCAAAAGTCACTCTCTTTTGTTTGGGTTTAAATCCCCGATTTAAAGGGCGTCGATCACGTGACTGACGACGGAAAGGATTTACAGTATTCTCCGATCGAGTTTCATTCTGTACTCTGTTACTGTAACCCGCGAGTGATTCTCCGTGTCTGATGACCTCATATGGGAAGTCACGAGATCGCTCGACAAAATAATCGTCCCTCATAAATCGTCCCCGTCTGGGGAAATCCCTGTTATCTGTGTGAGGGATCAGACGCGCTCGAGGGGTCGTGAAACGACCCTTGTTCTGAAAAACGAACACCATCCTTATTTTACTGAACGATCAAATCCACAACTGTGTATTCTTTTAATCTTTTATTCTATTTCTGAAAATTAAAAAAAATGTTTTTTTTGTCCTTTTATATTTTTTTAACTTTTTTTGGGATTTTCTTGTGTTTTTTTTAACAATAAAGAGATAAACCAACTTTTTTTGGATTTTTTAGTGTTTTTTTTAACAGTATGAAATGAACCAGATGTGTGATTTTATATGAAATCAAAAGAAAAGATCAAAGGATCAAAATAAAATTTCAAAATAATGGAAAAAAACAAAAATATATTTTCTTTTAGGGAAATAAATGTTTCTGTGTTCAAGCCTATATCGCGACGTTTCGATACTTTGATGTATCTTCTTCAGGCAGGCTTGAACTTTTCAATTTTCTGTTTTATCTCGAGATACAAAATAACCGTTTTACTAAATCACCAACCAAGATGTTACTGCAAGCAGTGCAACAATCCTTCTGACTCGGACTGCGTTCCGTTAGGTATATCAAAGCCAGTCGATGACGTCATCGGCACGCCATCCTCCAATCCCTTCAAACCAATACAAAATTTAAACCAAACAAGCACACGATGCATTTTTCAAATTTGAATTATGTGCGTTGCATTTTTTATTTTTTATTTATTTTTAGTCGATGCATGTTGCTTTTTTTTATATAGAGAATTTTTTTCTTTGCTTTTTTCAAATTTAAACGATGCTCTTTGCCTCTTTCAATTTGAAAAATGCAGCTCCTCAGTCTGCATGTAACAAAGAAAACAATGCATCCCTCAAATGTGCTCCAAGTAGCCATAAACAATGTTTTTTAATCATTTATGACTATTAAAGCCCTCTAGTGCCTCATAATATATGTATTTTTATTTATTGTATATTTATGTATATTCAGTTCTGTTTCTATATGTTTTTCACAATCATCTCTTTCTGTTTTATAGATAGATACTGAAAAAAATATATTCTAGTGCCCATGAAGTATTTATAATTTTATCTTTATGCTTTTTTATGCTTTTTATATTTGTATTATATTTAACCTCGTGTGTCTTTATAAGTAATCCATGAAAACCATGAATTCTAGTGCCCATGAAGTATGTATTCATATTTTAATTTTTTAATATGTATTAGGGTGTATATTTATTTATTTTAATAATAATAAAAAATAAGAACATATGAAAGCCCATAAAGTGTGGTTCCGCTGAGTACCCACTAGAGGTCATGAGAAGAGAGGGCCCAGAGAGGGAGGCTCAGGCTGGGTTAGGAAAAAGGAGAGTTTTCCCAGGATGGGACCCTGAGGGTCCCACTCTGGGTTGTGCACGGTCCATCCCTCCACTGGTCACCCCCAAATCACATACAGACCAAGAGAGGTCACAGCAGGCCAACTGTTAAGGGCTGTTCATAGGGCTATTGAGGCCAGGGCTATTCAGTTTAGGTCTGGTTAAGTTTAGGTTTGTGCAGGATGGGTCTGTAAAATCCAGGTATGAATCCTGGGGTGTCTGGTAGGTTTTAGGTTTGGATATGGTGGGTTGGTTAGGTTTAGGTTGTGTTATGGTTAGTCGGTTAGGTTTTAGGTTTGGGTTAAGGTCAGGTAGATCTGCTAAGTCTCATTAAGACCTCTTGGGAATTTTGTATCCAGTCTCATGATCCATAATCTTTCATATTTAAGTCTATCACACAACGACCAGAATGGGTCGGATTGAAGTCCAGTCACCCTGAAGGCCTCAAGGCCGTGGGTGAGGAAGTGCTGGACTACGTGTCTACGTTTCTCTATTTTATTTTTTATGTTGTGTGTGTGCTGATAGACTCGGACCTTTAAAGCATTTTTTGTCTGGCCTACATATTGTTTGGAACACTTTGTACAATAAATCAAATAAATACAGTTCTCTGTTACTGGAGTGAGATGCTGTGAGATCTGAAAGACTTGTTTTGTTGAACGATTGAATACCCATTTTTGCTGATCAAAGTATTTACAGAGTGACTTTTTCTTCTGTGGTGCCATAGGTCTGAGTTTGCTATTTACTAGAACGTCTGATAGATTTGTATTTCTCCTATAGGCAGCTATTTGTTTGTGTTTCTGTAAGAAGGGAGTGTTTTCAAAGAACCTTTCAAAATTAGACTTAGCTGCACGGTTTAATTGTTTGCTCATTAGCGAGAAATTGGACACTAATGGAATAATTTTGTTCTTTTCACCCTCTTTAGGGTCCCTTGGAGTCCCGGGGAGGAGAAAAGTCTTCAGAGCCCTTCTTAAGAAGGACCTCGAGTATCCTCTGTCCCTCAGGGCCCTGAACAGAATTTTGGTTGCTTCCATAAAACAGGAATGTTCTGTGCATATCCTGTGAAATCTGAGTAATTGAGATTTCACTATACCTTTAAATGTATGTTTAGGATGGAAGCTGTGTTTGTGCAGTAAGGAATGCGTGTCCGTTTCTTTGAAATACACTCTAAAGTCTAGCTGTCCTGTCTCTTCAAATTTCTGTCCCTTATATGACACCACATCTAGAAAGTTGACCTCTGTGGGGTCAATTGTATATTTAATTGTAATCGATCTCTGATGGGTATTCAAGTGTTCTGCAAAGTCCCTAAAATCATCCATGGAGTAAGACCACACTCCCCATATGTCATCCAGAAATCTAAAGTAATGCAGAGGCCTTTTTGTGCACGAACCCAGAGCCGATTGTTCCCATCTCGCCATGAAGATGTTGGCGTAGGAAGGGGCAAACTTTTTGCCCATGGCTGTGCCTTTAACTTGCAAATAATATTTAGAATTAAATTCAAAGTCATTTTTAGTTAAGTTTATATCTAATAATTTTAAAATATAATCATCAGGCCTTTTTGGGTCTGGATATTGAAGCATGCACTCCTGGACCGCCTGGAGGCCCGCTTCAGTTTCTATGTTCGTATATAAGCTGTCAATATCTATGGTGAACAAAAAGGCTCCTCTGGGAATACTGATGTCTTTAACTTTCTGGATGAAGTCATAAGTGTCCTTCAGATAGCTCGGGTGTTTCTGAGAGATGGGGTTGAGATAATACTCGATGTACTCAGCTGTCTGATAAGTTTCACTGTTGCAATCAGACACTATGGGTCTGCCGGGTGGAATCTCGTGTGGAATACTCCATTTTTCAGGCTCCTTGTGAATCTTAGGCAATAAATAAAATCTTCTCATTCGAGGAGTGCCACTGCCGCTTAAATAATCCCTCTGTTTTGAGTTAATGATACCCTTGTCATACATCTGTTCTAAGATTTTTCTAACCTGTTTCATGGTTTCAAAATAAATGGGTTCTTCTAAGGGTTTGTAGTGGTCACTGATGTTTAATTGTCTCTCTCCCTCCCAGACATATTGCTCTCTATCCATGATGACAATGGCATTTCCCTTGTCAGCAGGTTTAATGACAATTTCTCTGAGGTTTTTTAGTGTGTTCAAGGCCCTCAGTTCCTCCCTCTGGAGGTTGGGCCTTGGTTTCAAGCTCCAATTCAAGTTCTTATAAGCATACTCATCAGCTGTGATCAGCTGGCCTACTTGTTTGGGAAGTCTGCTCAAGGCCGGAGTCCAATCTGAATTGTGTGTGAAAGGTAATCTTTGTTTTTTAATCTTTTTACCCTCAAAATAAACCTCTAATTTTATTCTTCTATGAAATTTTTGTAAATCTAGTCTAAGTTGATGTTTAAAATCTTTCATCTTTTGAACAGACGGAATAAATGTGAGGCCTTTCATGAGCAGGGATGACTGTGAGGGAGAGAGAGTAAAGTGTTTGGAAAGATTCACAACAAGCCTGTGTGCACCCTTTCTCGGGTGTTCACTCACTACAAGTTTAAATATCGTGCCCAGTGTTCCAACATGTTCCTGGCTGTCTCTGCAGTCCAGTGCAGGCCGTCACTCTCTACCTGAAACTGATCCTCTGGCAGGAGGGGGATGAAGGAATAATTTTCCTCTATGTAATTGTTTAATTCATCTAAAAATATTTTTTCTCCTTCTGGGAGAGATTGGGGGATATTGATCAGGGGGATCCACAGTTGGGCCTCTGGCAGTCTCTCTTGTGCCACCTGACTCAATCTGGCACACTCTCTCATCGCTGAGATGCGTAATCTTTGTGTGCGGTTATTCAGGCCGAATGCCAAGACTATTTTTTCTACTTGTGTGTCTACTGTGGCTTTTTCTATCAGATTGGCAGCGTGCTGCAATTTAGCCCCTGGAAAACTGTCAATCTGTAAATCAGGAATGTCAAAAGCGGGAATCCTGCCCAAATTGGAGTCCCCGATGACCACGTGTTTCTCTTTGAGTGCCAGTTTCCACTCATTGAACTTTTTGTTAGTTCTAAGGTGCGTGTACGGCCTACGTAGTGCCCTTTGACCTTGAGTGTCGGCTACAGAGGTTTCAACTGTTTTACTCATTTTCTCTGCTTGTCTGTTTTTTTCTGTTTCAGAGATAATGTTTTCCATTTTTTTGGAAGTTTCCCCCCTCTCTGTCTCCTGAGGAGCCCCTGGTTGAAGAGATGTCACAGAATATTCTGAAAAATCAAAGTCTGAGAGATTGGGTGACCCTGACGGATTTTGGAAGATCTGGGCACTCTCAGCTGTGTCCCTTAGAGGATTTACTCTATGTACTGCATTGGCTACAATGGGGACCAGAGAAGGCAGGCCTGTGGTTATCGGGGCCTCAGCCTCAGAGGGGGCAAAAGGAGAGAAAAGTTCCTGTGACAGCTGACCCGTAAACTCATCTAAATCATCCAGTCTGTCACCCTGTGCAGGAGTTAACTGATCCTCCTCCTCATCATCATCATCAAAACTCACTAAGAGATTTTTCTCAGCTTGTTCTGTAACGACTGGTGGAGTTTTTGGTCTCTGTTCGGTCAGGTGTTTTTTCTTTTCTGGTCTTTTCCCCTTAGGAGACTGTATAGGGGCCTGTATAGGGGCCTGTATAGGGGCCTGTACAGGAGGGTTCAGAGGTGGAAAATCATCTCCCAGAAGCCAGTCGTTCCTCATAGGAGACCAGCCTGACATTAAAGTGGGCGATGTTTGTATCTGGATGTGTGTGACCCCTGTCTTAGGTCTGACGACCCCTGTGTTGACCGTTTCTGTCCCCTGCTGAGCTGAGGCTAGATCTGCACCACTAACCACCTGAGCAAATGTTCTGTTGCTACTGGTTTCAGAATTCGATGGTACTCTAGACCCGGATGGAGTCCCAGAACGCAATTCGGTCAGGACCAAAGTTTCGGCCTGCTGAATTGCCCTCTGGGAGATCCTTTTGCCAAAATTTCTCATCGCCCATTTGACAGCGATCTCGAAAGCGTGTAACCAGTCTTTTCTCTGTGTCTCTCCCCGTAAGATCCCCAGTGTGTGCTTTATGATATCCTCATAATGTTGCTGTAACACCAACTGTGTCGTAAACGCCCAGTTCTTTGCATTACCCTCCAGCAATTCTTTTGTGGACATTGTGGGGGCAAAGGGTTTGATCACACTTTTAAGAAGCTCTGTTAACCTTTTAAGAGTGACAGGCTGGTTATCTTCTATCCGTGTGTCAATATTACTGAGGTGATGGACAGATCTGATCAGATGATACATATTCTTAATAATTCTCCGAAAAGTGGGAGAAGCAGGAGAGTATTCTGTATTTTTTTGTGAATCAAAGTGACTTTTTTGGCCCATTCTTTTTTTCTGGTGAACATATTTTTGTGCAAACTGGCCATTCTCACGTCTCCTGTTCTTTTCTACATTACGAGGAGAATATTGTGTGTTTCTGTATCTCTGGTCAGTAAACCTGTTCTGTTCAGTGGGGTAAAAAATCTTATTTTGCCCAAAAGTCACTCTCTTTTGTTTGGGTTTAAATCCCCGATTTAAAGGGCGTCGATCACGTGACTGACGACGGAAAGGATTTACAGTATTCTCCGATCGAGTTTCATTCTGTACTCTGTTACTGTAACCCGCGAGTGATTCTCCGTGTCTGATGACCTCATATGGGAAGTCACGAGATCGCTCGACAAAATAATCGTCCCTCATAAATCGTCCCCGTCTGGGGAAATCCCTGTTATCTGTGTGAGGGATCAGACGCGCTCGAGGGGTCGTGAAACGACCCTTGTTCTGAAAAACGAACACCATCCTTATTTTACTGAACGATCAAATCCACAACTGTGTATTCTTTTAATCTTTTATTCTATTTCTGAAAATTAAAAAAAATGTTTTTTTTGTCCTTTTATATTTTTTTAACTTTTTTTGGGATTTTCTTGTGTTTTTTTTAACAATAAAGAGATAAACCAACTTTTTTTGGATTTTTTAGTGTTTTTTTTAACAGTATGAAATGAACCAGATGTGTGATTTTATATGAAATCAAAAGAAAAGATCAAAGGATCAAAATAAAATTTCAAAATAATGGAAAAAAACAAAAATATATTTTCTTTTAGGGAAATAAATGTTTCTGTGTTCAAGCCTATATCGCGACGTTTCGATACTTTGATGTATCTTCTTCAGGCAGGCTTGAACTTTTCAATTTTCTGTTTTATCTCGAGATACAAAATAACCGTTTTACTAAATCACCAACCAAGATGTTACTGCAAGCAGTGCAACAATCCTTCTGACTCGGACTGCGTTCCGTTAGGTATATCAAAGCCAGTCGATGACGTCATCGGCACGCCATCCTCCAATCCCTTCAAACCAATACAAAATTTAAACCAAACAAGCACACGATGCATTTTTCAAATTTGAATTATGTGCGTTGCATTTTTTATTTTTTATTTATTTTTAGTCGATGCATGTTGCTTTTTTTTATATAGAGAATTTTTTTCTTTGCTTTTTTCAAATTTAAACGATGCTCTTTGCCTCTTTCAATTTGAAAAATGCAGCTCCTCAGTCTGCATGTAACAAAGAAAACAATGCATCCCTCAAATGTGCTCCAAGTAGCCATAAACAATGTTTTTTAATCATTTATGACTATTAAAGCCCTCTAGTGCCTCATAATATATGTATTTTTATTTATTGTATATTTATGTATATTCAGTTCTGTTTCTATATGTTTTTCACAATCATCTCTTTCTGTTTTATAGATAGATACTGAAAAAAATATATTCTAGTGCCCATGAAGTATTTATAATTTTATCTTTATGCTTTTTTATGCTTTTTATATTTGTATTATATTTAACCTCGTGTGTCTTTATAAGTAATCCATGAAAACCATGAATTCTAGTGCCCATGAAGTATGTATTCATATTTTAATTTTTTAATATGTATTAGGGTGTATATTTATTTATTTTAATAATAATAAAAAATAAGAACATATGAAAGCCCATAAAGTGTGGTTCCGCTGAGTACCCACTAGAGGTCATGAGAAGAGAGGGCCCAGAGAGGGAGGCTCAGGCTGGGTTAGGAAAAAGGAGAGTTTTCCCAGGATGGGACCCTGAGGGTCCCACTCTGGGTTGTGCACGGTCCATCCCTCCACTGGTCACCCCCAAATCACATACAGACCAAGAGAGGTCACAGCAGGCCAACTGTTAAGGGCTGTTCATAGGGCTATTGAGGCCAGGGCTATTCAGTTTAGGTCTGGTTAAGTTTAGGTTTGTGCAGGATGGGTCTGTAAAATCCAGGTATGAATCCTGGGGTGTCTGGTAGGTTTTAGGTTTGGATATGGTGGGTTGGTTAGGTTTAGGTTGTGTTATGGTTAGTCGGTTAGGTTTTAGGTTTGGGTTAAGGTCAGGTAGATCTGCTAAGTCTCATTAAGACCTCTTGGGAATTTTGTATCCAGTCTCATGATCCATAATCTTTCATATTTAAGTCTATCACACAACGACCAGAATGGGTCGGATTGAAGTCCAGTCACCCTGAAGGCCTCAAGGCCGTGGGTGAGGAAGTGCTGGACTACGTGTCTACGTTTCTCTATTTTATTTTTTATGTTGTGTGTGTGCTGATAGACTCGGACCTTTAAAGCATTTTTTGTCTGGCCTACATATTGTTTGGAACACTTTGTACAATAAATCAAATAAATACAGTTCTCTGTTACTGGAGTGAGATGCTGTGAGATCTGAAAGACTTGTTTTGTTGAACGATTGAATACCCATTTTTGCTGATCAAAGTATTTACAGAGTGACTTTTTCTTCTGTGGTGCCATAGGTCTGAGTTTGCTATTTACTAGAACGTCTGATAGATTTGTATTTCTCCTATAGGCAGCTATTTGTTTGTGTTTCTGTAAGAAGGGAGTGTTTTCAAAGAACCTTTCAAAATTAGACTTAGCTGCACGGTTTAATTGTTTGCTCATTAGCGAGAAATTGGACACTAATGGAATAATTTTGTTCTTTTCACCCTCTTTAGGGTCCCTTGGAGTCCCGGGGAGGAGAAAAGTCTTCAGAGCCCTTCTTAAGAAGGACCTCGAGTATCCTCTGTCCCTCAGGGCCCTGAACAGAATTTTGGTTGCTTCCATAAAACAGGAATGTTCTGTGCATATCCTGTGAAATCTGAGTAATTGAGATTTCACTATACCTTTAAATGTATGTTTAGGATGGAAGCTGTGTTTGTGCAGTAAGGAATGCGTGTCCGTTTCTTTGAAATACACTCTAAAGTCTAGCTGTCCTGTCTCTTCAAATTTCTGTCCCTTATATGACACCACATCTAGAAAGTTGACCTCTGTGGGGTCAATTGTATATTTAATTGTAATCGATCTCTGATGGGTATTCAAGTGTTCTGCAAAGTCCCTAAAATCATCCATGGAGTAAGACCACACTCCCCATATGTCATCCAGAAATCTAAAGTAATGCAGAGGCCTTTTTGTGCACGAACCCAGAGCCGATTGTTCCCATCTCGCCATGAAGATGTTGGCGTAGGAAGGGGCAAACTTTTTGCCCATGGCTGTGCCTTTAACTTGCAAATAATATTTAGAATTAAATTCAAAGTCATTTTTAGTTAAGTTTATATCTAATAATTTTAAAATATAATCATCAGGCCTTTTTGGGTCTGGATATTGAAGCATGCACTCCTGGACCGCCTGGAGGCCCGCTTCAGTTTCTATGTTCGTATATAAGCTGTCAATATCTATGGTGAACAAAAAGGCTCCTCTGGGAATACTGATGTCTTTAACTTTCTGGATGAAGTCATAAGTGTCCTTCAGATAGCTCGGGTGTTTCTGAGAGATGGGGTTGAGATAATACTCGATGTACTCAGCTGTCTGATAAGTTTCACTGTTGCAATCAGACACTATGGGTCTGCCGGGTGGAATCTCGTGTGGAATACTCCATTTTTCAGGCTCCTTGTGAATCTTAGGCAATAAATAAAATCTTCTCATTCGAGGAGTGCCACTGCCGCTTAAATAATCCCTCTGTTTTGAGTTAATGATACCCTTGTCATACATCTGTTCTAAGATTTTTCTAACCTGTTTCATGGTTTCAAAATAAATGGGTTCTTCTAAGGGTTTGTAGTGGTCACTGATGTTTAATTGTCTCTCTCCCTCCCAGACATATTGCTCTCTATCCATGATGACAATGGCATTTCCCTTGTCAGCAGGTTTAATGACAATTTCTCTGAGGTTTTTTAGTGTGTTCAAGGCCCTCAGTTCCTCCCTCTGGAGGTTGGGCCTTGGTTTCAAGCTCCAATTCAAGTTCTTATAAGCATACTCATCAGCTGTGATCAGCTGGCCTACTTGTTTGGGAAGTCTGCTCAAGGCCGGAGTCCAATCTGAATTGTGTGTGAAAGGTAATCTTTGTTTTTTAATCTTTTTACCCTCAAAATAAACCTCTAATTTTATTCTTCTATGAAATTTTTGTAAATCTAGTCTAAGTTGATGTTTAAAATCTTTCATCTTTTGAACAGACGGAATAAATGTGAGGCCTTTCATGAGCAGGGATGACTGTGAGGGAGAGAGAGTAAAGTGTTTGGAAAGATTCACAACAAGCCTGTGTGCACCCTTTCTCGGGTGTTCACTCACTACAAGTTTAAATATCGTGCCCAGTGTTCCAACATGTTCCTGGCTGTCTCTGCAGTCCAGTGCAGGCCGTCACTCTCTACCTGAAACTGATCCTCTGGCAGGAGGGGGATGAAGGAATAATTTTCCTCTATGTAATTGTTTAATTCATCTAAAAATATTTTTTCTCCTTCTGGGAGAGATTGGGGGATATTGATCAGGGGGATCCACAGTTGGGCCTCTGGCAGTCTCTCTTGTGCCACCTGACTCAATCTGGCACACTCTCTCATCGCTGAGATGCGTAATCTTTGTGTGCGGTTATTCAGGCCGAATGCCAAGACTATTTTTTCTACTTGTGTGTCTACTGTGGCTTTTTCTATCAGATTGGCAGCGTGCTGCAATTTAGCCCCTGGAAAACTGTCAATCTGTAAATCAGGAATGTCAAAAGCGGGAATCCTGCCCAAATTGGAGTCCCCGATGACCACGTGTTTCTCTTTGAGTGCCAGTTTCCACTCATTGAACTTTTTGTTAGTTCTAAGGTGCGTGTACGGCCTACGTAGTGCCCTTTGACCTTGAGTGTCGGCTACAGAGGTTTCAACTGTTTTACTCATTTTCTCTGCTTGTCTGTTTTTTTTCTGTTTCAGAGATAATGTTTTCCATTTTTTTGGAAGTTTCCCCCCTCTCTGTCTCCTGAGGAGCCCCTGGTTGAAGAGATGTCACAGAATATTCTGAAAAATCAAAGTCTGAGAGATTGGGTGACCCTGACGGATTTTGGAAGATCTGGGCACTCTCAGCTGTGTCCCTTAGAGGATTTACTCTATGTACTGCATTGGCTACAATGGGGACCAGAGAAGGCAGGCCTGTGGTTATCGGGGCCTCAGCCTCAGAGGGGGCAAAAGGAGAGAAAAGTTCCTGTGACAGCTGACCCGTAAACTCATCTAAATCATCCAGTCTGTCACCCTGTGCAGGAGTTAACTGATCCTCCTCCTCATCATCATCATCAAAACTCACTAAGAGATTTTTCTCAGCTTGTTCTGTAACGACTGGTGGAGTTTTTGGTCTCTGTTCGGTCAGGTGTTTTTTCTTTTCTGGTCTTTTCCCCTTAGGAGACTGTATAGGGGCCTGTATAGGGGCCTGTATAGGGGCCTGTACAGGAGGGTTCAGAGGTGGAAAATCATCTCCCAGAAGCCAGTCGTTCCTCATAGGAGACCAGCCTGACATTAAAGTGGGCGATGTTTGTATCTGGATGTGTGTGACCCCTGTCTTAGGTCTGACGACCCCTGTGTTGACCGTTTCTGTCCCCTGCTGAGCTGAGGCTAGATCTGCACCACTAACCACCTGAGCAAATGTTCTGTTGCTACTGGTTTCAGAATTCGATGGTACTCTAGACCCGGATGGAGTCCCAGAACGCAATTCGGTCAGGACCAAAGTTTCGGCCTGCTGAATTGCCCTCTGGGAGATCCTTTTGCCAAAATTTCTCATCGCCCATTTGACAGCGATCTCGAAAGCGTGTAACCAGTCTTTTCTCTGTGTCTCTCCCCGTAAGATCCCCAGTGTGTGCTTTATGATATCCTCATAATGTTGCTGTAACACCAACTGTGTCGTAAACGCCCAGTTCTTTGCATTACCCTCCAGCAATTCTTTTGTGGACATTGTGGGGGCAAAGGGTTTGATCACACTTTTAAGAAGCTCTGTTAACCTTTTAAGAGTGACAGGCTGGTTATCTTCTATCCGTGTGTCAATATTACTGAGGTGATGGACAGATCTGATCAGATGATACATATTCTTAATAATTCTCCGAAAAGTGGGAGAAGCAGGAGAGTATTCTGTATTTTTTTGTGAATCAAAGTGAGTTTTTTGGCCCATTCTTTTTTTCTGGTGAACATATTTTTGTGCAAACTGGCCATTCTCACGTCTCCTGTTCTTTTCTACATTACGAGGAGAATATTGTGTGTTTCTGTATCTCTGGTCAGTAAACCTGTTCTGTTCAGTGGGGTAAAAAATCTTATTTTGCCCAAAAGTCACTCTCTTTTGTTTGGGTTTAAATCCCCGATTTAAAGGGCGTCGATCACGTGACTGACGACGGAAAGGATTTACAGTATTCTCCGATCGAGTTTCATTCTGTACTCTGTTACTGTAACCCGCGAGTGATTCTCCGTGTCTGATGACCTCATATGGGAAGTCACGAGATCGCTCGACAAAATAATCGTCCCTCATAAATCGTCCCCGTCTGGGGAAATCCCTGTTATCTGTGTGAGGGATCAGACGCGCTCGAGGGGTCGTGAAACGACCCTTGTTCTGAAAAACGAACACCATCCTTATTTTACTGAACGATCAAATCCACAACTGTGTATTCTTTTAATCTTTTATTCTATTTCTGAAAATTAAAAAAAATGTTTTTTTTGTCCTTTTATATTTTTTTAACTTTTTTTGGGATTTTCTTGTGTTTTTTTTAACAATAAAGAGATAAACCAACTTTTTTTGGATTTTTTAGTGTTTTTTTTAACAGTATGAAATGAACCAGATGTGTGATTTTATATGAAATCAAAAGAAAAGATCAAAGGATCAAAATAAAATTTCAAAATAATGGAAAAAAACAAAAATATATTTTCTTTTAGGGAAATAAATGTTTCTGTGTTCAAGCCTATATCGCGACGTTTCGATACTTTGATGTATCTTCTTCAGGCAGGCTTGAACTTTTCAATTTTCTGTTTTATCTCGAGATACAAAATAACCGTTTTACTAAATCACCAACCAAGATGTTACTGCAAGCAGTGCAACAATCCTTCTGACTCGGACTGCGTTCCGTTAGGTATATCAAAGCCAGTCGATGACGTCATCGGCACGCCATCCTCCAATCCCTTCAAACCAATACAAAATTTAAACCAAACAAGCACACGATGCATTTTTCAAATTTGAATTATGTGCGTTGCATTTTTTATTTTTTATTTATTTTTAGTCGATGCATGTTGCTTTTTTTTTATATAGAGAATTTTTTTCTTTGCTTTTTTCAAATTTAAACGATGCTCTTTGCCTCTTTCAATTTGAAAAATGCAGCTCCTCAGTCTGCATGTAACAAAGAAAACAATGCATCCCTCAAATGTGCTCCAAGTAGCCATAAACAATGTTTTTTAATCATTTATGACTATTAAAGCCCTCTAGTGCCTCATAATATATGTATTTTTATTTATTGTATATTTATGTATATTCAGTTCTGTTTCTATATGTTTTTCACAATCATCTCTTTCTGTTTTATAGATAGATACTGAAAAAAATATATTCTAGTGCCCATGAAGTATTTATAATTTTATCTTTATGCTTTTTTTATGCTTTTTATATTTGTATTATATTTAACCTCGTGTGTCTTTATAAGTAATCCATGAAAACCATGAATTCTAGTGCCCATGAAGTATGTATTCATATTTTAATTTTTTAATATGTATTAGGGTGTATATTTATTTATTTTAATAATAATAAAAAATAAGAACATATGAAAGCCCATAAAGTGTGGTTCCGCTGAGTACCCACTAGAGGTCATGAGAAGAGAGGGCCCAGAGAGGGAGGCTCAGGCTGGGTTAGGAAAAAGGAGAGTTTTCCCAGGATGGGACCCTGAGGGTCCCACTCTGGGTTGTGCACGGTCCATCCCTCCACTGGTCACCCCCAAATCACATACAGACCAAGAGAGGTCACAGCAGGCCAACTGTTAAGGGCTGTTCATAGGGCTATTGAGGCCAGGGCTATTCAGTTTAGGTCTGGTTAAGTTTAGGTTTGTGCAGGATGGGTCTGTAAAATCCAGGTATGAATCCTGGGGTGTCTGGTAGGTTTTAGGTTTGGATATGGTGGGTTGGTTAGGTTTAGGTTGTGTTATGGTTAGTCGGTTAGGTTTTAGGTTTGGGTTAAGGTCAGGTAGATCTGCTAAGTCTCATTAAGACCTCTTGGGAATTTTGTATCCAGTCTCATGATCCATAATCTTTCATATTTAAGTCTATCACACAACGACCAGAATGGGTCGGATTGAAGTCCAGTCACCCTGAAGGCCTCAAGGCCGTGGGTGAGGAAGTGCTGGACTACGTGTCTACGTTTCTCTATTTTATTTTTTATGTTGTGTGTGTGCTGATAGACTCGGACCTTTAAAGCATTTTTTGTCTGGCCTACATATTGTTTGGAACACTTTGTACAATAAATCAAATAAATACAGTTCTCTGTTACTGGAGTGAGATGCTGTGAGATCTGAAAGACTTGTTTTGTTGAACGATTGAATACCCATTTTTGCTGATCAAAGTATTTACAGAGTGACTTTTTCTTCTGTGGTGCCATAGGTCTGAGTTTGCTATTTACTAGAACGTCTGATAGATTTGTATTTCTCCTATAGGCAGCTATTTGTTTGTGTTTCTGTAAGAAGGGAGTGTTTTCAAAGAACCTTTCAAAATTAGACTTAGCTGCACGGTTTAATTGTTTGCTCATTAGCGAGAAATTGGACACTAATGGAATAATTTTGTTCTTTTCACCCTCTTTAGGGTCCCTTGGAGTCCCGGGGAGGAGAAAAGTCTTCAGAGCCCTTCTTAAGAAGGACCTCGAGTATCCTCTGTCCCTCAGGGCCCTGAACAGAATTTTGGTTGCTTCCATAAAACAGGAATGTTCTGTGCATATCCTGTGAAATCTGAGTAATTGAGATTTCACTATACCTTTAAATGTATGTTTAGGATGGAAGCTGTGTTTGTGCAGTAAGGAATGCGTGTCCGTTTCTTTGAAATACACTCTAAAGTCTAGCTGTCCTGTCTCTTCAAATTTCTGTCCCTTATATGACACCACATCTAGAAAGTTGACCTCTGTGGGGTCAATTGTATATTTAATTGTAATCGATCTCTGATGGGTATTCAAGTGTTCTGCAAAGTCCCTAAAATCATCCATGGAGTAAGACCACACTCCCCATATGTCATCCAGAAATCTAAAGTAATGCAGAGGCCTTTTTGTGCACGAACCCAGAGCCGATTGTTCCCATCTCGCCATGAAGATGTTGGCGTAGGAAGAGGGGCAAACTTTTTGCCCATGGCTGTGCCTTTAACTTGCAAATAATATTTAGAATTAAATTCAAAGTCATTTTTAGTTAAGTTTATATCTAATAATTTTAAAATATAATCATCAGGCCTTTTTGGGGTCTGGATATTGAAGCATGCACTCCTGGACCGCCTGGAGGCCCGCTTCAGTTTCTATGTTCGTATATAAGCTGTCAATATCTATGGTGAACAAAAAGGCTCCTCTGGGAATACTGATGTCTTTAACTTTCTGGATGAAGTCATAAGTGTCCTTCAGATAGCTCGGGTGTTTCTGAGAGATGGGGTTGAGATAATACTCGATGTACTCAGCTGTCTGATAAGTTTCACTGTTGCAATCAGACACTATGGGTCTGCCGGGTGGAATCTCGTGTGGAATACTCCATTTTTCAGGCTCCTTGTGAATCTTAGGCAATAAATAAAATCTTCTCATTCGAGGAGTGCCACTGCCGCTTAAATAATCCCTCTGTTTTGAGTTAATGATACCCTTGTCATACATCTGTTCTAAGATTTTTCTAACCTGTTTCATGGTTTCAAAATAAATGGGTTCTTCTAAGGGTTTGTAGTGGTCACTGATGTTTAATTGTCTCTCTCCCTCCCAGACATATTGCTCTCTATCCATGATGACAATGGCATTTCCCTTGTCAGCAGGTTTAATGACAATTTCTCTGAGGTTTTTTAGTGTGTTCAAGGCCCTCAGTTTCCTCCCTCTGGAGGTTGGGCCTTGGTTTCAAGCTCCAATTCAAGTTCTTATAAGCATACTCATCAGCTGTGATCAGCTGGCCTACTTGTTTGGGGAAGTCTGCTCAAGGCCGGAGTCCAATCTGAATTGTGTGTGAAAGGTAATCTTTGTTTTTTAATCTTTTTACCCTCAAAATAAACCTCTAATTTTATTCTTCTATGAAATTTTTGTAAATCTAGTCTAAGTTGATGTTTAAAATCTTTCATCTTTTGAACAGACGGAATAAATGTGAGGCCCTTTCATGAGCAGGGATGACTGTGAGGGAGAGAGAGTTAAAGTGTTTGGAAAGATTCACAACAAGCCTGTGTGCACCCTTTCTCGGGTGTTCACTCACTACAAGTTTAAATATCGTGCCCAGTGTTCCAAACATGTTCCTGGCTGTCTCTGCAGTCCAGTGCAGGCCGTCACTCTCTACCTGAAACTGATCCTCTGGCAGGAGGGGGATGAAGGAATAATTTTCCTCTATGTAATTGTTTAATTCATCTAAAAATATTTTTTCTCCTTCTGGGAGAGATTGGGGGATATTGATCAGGGGGATCCACAGTTGGGCCTCTGGCAGTCTCTCTTGTGCCACCTGACTCAATCTGGCACACTCTCTCATCGCTGAGATGCGTAATCTTTGTGTGCGGTTATTCAGGCCGAATGCCAAGACTATTTTTTTCTACTTGTGTGTCTACTGTGGCTTTTTTCTATCAGATTGGCAGCGTGCTGCAATTTAGCCCCTGGAAAACTGTCAATCTGTAAATCAGGAATGTCAAAAGCGGGAATCCTGCCCAAATTGGAGTCCCCGATGACCACGTGTTTCTCTTTGAGTGCCAAGTTTCCACTCATTGAACTTTTTGTTAGTTCTAAGGTGCGTGTACGGCCTAACGTAGTGCCCTTTGACCTTGAGTGTCGGCTACAGAGGTTTCAACTGTTTTACTCATTTTCTCTGCTTGTCTGTTTTTTTCTGTTTCAGAGATAATGTTTTCCATTTTTTTGGAAGTTTCCCCCCTCTCTGTCTCCTGAGGAGCCCCTGGTTGAAGAGATGTCACAGAATATTCTGAAAAATCAAAGTCTGAGAGATTGGGTGACCCTGACGGATTTTGGAAGATCTGGGCACTCTCAGCTGTGTCCCTTAGAGGATTTACTCTATGTACTGCATTGGCTACAATGGGGACCAGAGAAGGCAGGCCTGTGGTTATCGGGGCCTCAGCCTCAGAGGGGGCAAAAAGGAGAGAAAAGTTCCTGTGACAGCTGACCCGTAAACTCATCTAAATCATCCAGTCTGTCACCCTGTGCAGGAGTTAACTGATCCTCCTCCTCATCATCATCATCAAAACTCACTAAGAGATTTTTCTCAGCTTGTTCTGTAACGACTGGTGGAGTTTTTGGTCTCTGTTCGGTCAGGTGTTTTTTCTTTTCTGGTCTTTTCCCCTTAGGAGACTGTATAGGGGCCTGTATAGGGGCCTGTATAGGGGCCTGTACAGGAGGGTTCAGAGGTGGAAAATCATCTCCCAGAAGCCAGTCGTTCCTCATAGGAGACCAGCCTGACATTAAAGTGGGCGATGTTTGTATCTGGATGTGTGTGA